>NW_018164644.1:2008170-2093833 GCF_001263595.1 Phalaenopsis equestris | reverse complement strand
TATATATATATATATAACTACCAACCAGCTGGATTGTACCTATGCGGCAAACCACTCCAATACCACCCCCATACAACAGCAGTCGTCTTGGGGAGATTCGAACCCCATATCAGAGGAGACTTACAACTAACGAAGCAGATTGTCACGGACAAATAGTCCCACATTGGCTAGGTGTAGGGCCGAAAAGCAGTATTTAAGTCCTGGGCTGCCCACCACCCATAAGGGCTCTTTTGGGAGGTGACAAGATGCTTACCATCTGATCTGGGAACGCGGCGCACTTTTACATGATATATGTATATTCTTTTCGCCTTCTATTATTAAGAGAGGTCAAGCGAAATATTAATTATTAGGTGTATTAATTGCTTCTCCCAGTAAAAAAAGAAGTCTTGGTTTGTATTATACTTTATTCACAGTTCGGTTCGACTGAAACACAACCAAACAGAAGGCAGCCAAAACCTAAATCCATATATTTAACAATTGGCTTGCTTGCCTTCTTGCTTCCAAAGATAAATTAGGGAATTATTGTGGCTTTTTAATTTGTTGTCTTCCAGTGAGAGTGTTATTGGCCTGAGCCTGCCGAGCGGATCTAAATTTTCTTGAGAATGCAATCAAATAACATTGAGCACATCAAACAAGGAATGAAAATCGATAGGTACAAAATGATAACCAAACAAAATAAAGACAATGTTAACTTGAATGCACTAATCACCGATAATATTTGCAAAGATTTTCTTTGTTCGAATTTCGAGAAAATATCTTCCCATCCATATATTGAGTTTGAATGTTTTAGGCTTGATTATGGTTGTGGTGACGAAAGACCCCTCTTACTATTGTTGCTATTTCACCGACAATCAGATGATTCTTTTGATATTGCTTCTAGGTTTGATGCCTCCCAGTAGAGGTGTTACCTGTGTGAAGGATCTTATTTTGAATGAATTGGCTTAAATACACTTGTTGAATTAGCCTTTCAATTTCATCTTTGAGTTGATAGCATGCTTCCATGTTATGACCACCACTTCGATGGAAGTGACATTATTGTTCAAGATTTCTCACATTTCTCTTTAATGGATGTGGCCATTTAAGAGTTTCCTTATCTTAAATTTCCATTAGAACATTAATATGTGATGTGCTAAGCAACATTAGCGGAAAATTTTCGGAAGTTTTTCTTAAGTGATTCTCCCTCATTTCAGTGAATTGCTGAAAGATGCGACGAGTCTTTGATAGTCCTTCGATTTGCTTTGAACTGCTCCAAAAAGAGTTTGATAAGTTCATTGATAGAATGGAGAGTATCTCCCGAGAGAGAGTAAGACCACGTGCGAGTTTGGACTTTGATATTAGCAGAAAACACTTGACAAAGTACATTAGAAACCCTCTTGATGTGCATAATAGTTTGGTAATGGTCAACATGTTCATAAGGGTTGAACACCCCATCATATGAGTCAATATTTGACAGCTTGAAGCTCGCTGGGATGAAGTATTGAAGGACTGTCTTGCTCAAGAGCAAGGACTCTCGAAAATTGTGACAAGCGGGAAAATGATCCCTATTTCCTAAAGGGAACTATTATCAGACCAGACACCACATTTCATCACAATTTACACCATTGGGAGCATCAATAAAGATGACTGAGCCAAATTTCTTGTGAACTTCGAAGGGTTGTGGAACAATTTAGCTCCATAGGATAGATGAGTGAAACTCGCAATATCGAGGAGATCGAGATCTTAGCTTGCCAGAGAAGGGATACCATATAACGGGGAAGAGGCTCAGTATGACTGTTCTCAAGCGGTGGATTCTTTTTTGGGTTGTTGACCTTATGACAAGTATAGCCTATTTGGTTGTACAGGCAACAGTTGTTGGACGTCACATAAGAATTATGGAATATTGAGACTCCTCCATTATGCACACTTGATATTCCAAGGTTGGGCATGAGACACCTTCACTAGCAGCGTGACACCTTTTGTGGAGAGACTAAGCTGACACTTCACGTCACTGTCTCCGTGATTGCCTCTTGGAGTGGAAGGTATTAAAATGGGATGTTTTGTTGTTACAAGTATTGTGTATATTGACCATATCACAAGTTCTATAATTTCTTCGATGGTGGGATTATCCTTGATACAGAAGAAACCAAACTGTTGTGTGCTTGTAAATTTGTGGCGATGGACTGACATATAAATTTTTTAATATTGTACAAAGATTCAACACACACTAATAAAAATAAATCAATAAAAAAAATAGTACGAGTTTTTATGTTAAAAACCTAAAAAGAAAAAAAATTATGCGATTTGACCCAATTGAAATGATTCCACTATATTGTTGTGAGTTACAAAACTTTACTAGCACTTAATTGGTTGGGAGCAAGATTACACAGGTGATGTGAATTCTACTATAGGAGCAGAATAATTGTAAGGAAAATGATATGTCCTCATGACAGTGGTCCAGAAAAAAGCTATGGTGGTGATGACCAGTCTGTGGTTGTGCTAACATCAGCTGCAGAACCGTTAGAGGCAGTGGCGACGAACAGTTAGTGGCCGCCTGAAGCAATGATGATGAGCCGGTGATGGTGATAACTTGATGACGACGTTCAAGTACTAGTAGTGGTTTGGTAATGTCATGGAAGCAACAACAATAATCTCTCGGTGGCTGGGCAACGCCGACAGCTAGTCGACGGCGGCAGCGGCTCGATGAAAGTAGCCAAGCAACAATGGTTCAGTGGTGGCAACAACCTATTGGTGGTTAATTTCAGGAAGTTGATACAATGGTCTGGTGGTGGCAACAACCTAGAAGCAGTGGTCGGTCAACGACAGTTCAGTGGTGGTAGAGCCCGAGAACCCTCAAGAGCTTGGATCTCCCCATCAGCCTCCTCCTCTAGGTCTGGGCCGCAAGTCTAAAGTCCTAAGTCCCAAGTCCCCCTTTCATAAAGTGAATGTAAGTTTATTTATAGATCTTGTGAGTGGCATCTTTGTGAATACAAATTTAATCCTAATCACTACATCAGACGACTCAGACTGATCCATTTGATCAAATGTTGTTCTATGAGGATTTGGAAGTCTTAATAATGTCAGAATCGAGTGATATTGGGCTTGTTAGATTCAACTCAATGAAATGCTTGATTTGATTATAAGATTGTTAGATTTGGAATCCATTTAACAATTTAATTGCCCATCTAAACCCTCCAATTGTTCTCAAACAGATTCATTTGTGCTTCACCAGACTCCATTCAAACTATTTGGCTTTAGACTGAACCGTGCTTCATCATACTCTAATCAAACTTCTTGGCTTCATCTAAACCCTCCAATTGTGCTCAAACAGATTGATCGTGCTTCATCAAACTCCAATCTAACCATTTAACTTCATTGGGCTTGTTTTGTCAAGACAGTCAGTTTGACCATAAACTTACTAGAATCAAAGCTCTAAATGATCTTGAATTTGAGTCCTAAGCATTAATTATTTGAAATATACCGAAATGCATGTATAATTAAAATAATTTTTTAAAGAGGCATCAGCATTAAAAATAATAAATGAGTACTAAAGCATCATAAATTTATCTTTAGAAAAAAATAAATTTATATGTTAATTTCTAATACAAAATAATATTCTTGTATTTAAAACTAAAGCCACATACCAATTGTATGAATAAAGCCATGCATACGGCATTGTAATGCCTACCTCTCACCCACATGGCCTAAGACATTGTGCAAATCTCTAGTATTTTGTCACTCCCACTTGAAGCTGAGTTCCAGAGTACAAAGCTTCTACAGCTCTGTGGCTGCCAAATATGTAAAATAATTTGCTGTTTAAGGACTCATAAAGTGGCTTGGAGGGGCAATAAATCTGCCCAAATTAATGAAAAAACATACGCTCTTAAAAAAAGGGAGCATTGCTTCGTTTTTTATGGCTTAAAAAACGTTACTATTCATATTTTAGGAGAGGCAAGTACTATGATCTAGTGGATCATGAGATGGTGAGCTCCCACCACATCCCTTTTTTTTTTTTTGGTGGGGCATAGCCTGTGCAAAGCGTTTTTATATGGACCCAGCGGTAAATATATGCACAATGCACACACACCAAAGTTCGTACTCAATAGGCTTCGGGGGCATGGGTTATCCCAACTGCCCGGAAGACACGACTCTCGTTAGAATGACTCGTTAGGTTGACTCCCAACTTCACTCGTCGATGTGTTAGTTGTCTTATACTAAACTTGACTTTGTGGAATAGCTTGTCAAATTGGTCTAATCATTCCAGTAGACAAACTGACCAATCAAACTCACTAACTTACCTCGTTTTCTTAACAATCCTCGTAGCTATAAGAACACAAAGATTGACATTTTTATGAGTCATTTGGCACAATTGCAACAGTTTTAATTTTATCAAGTCATCATAGACAAATTTTATATAACACAACTTATATTTAATATTTTCTGGTATATGTAATAAGAAAAAGGATAGAGACTGGAGAGAGGGAGGATATTCCTGGCCTTTTCAGGGGACCTTGTGTCGTTATTTCCCATAACATTTGTTGTCCCCTCTTCCCATTACATAATCTCATCCACTCTGCCTAATGGGGATAAGAAAGCAGAACATATAGTTGAGGTATGAAGTATACATCCATTATATTCTTTAACCTTTCTTACACAGGACTCTCTCAAGATGCGTGAACTCACGTACATTATGGGACCCGACGTCATGAAGGTGAAAATAAATGTTTCATGTTATTTTTTGGTCAACATCTTCTTAAGAAAACTAGTTCATAAGTGTAATTGAAATGGAAATATAACTTAATTATTATAGAACTTATAAACCATGTTATTTCTAAAAGGTGAGGGAGCCCTCAATCAAAGGATAAGGGATGTTATAAAAAAACGATGACAATAAAGCGAAAAACATATCTAGAAAATTACACCAGAAAAAGACGACTCAAGATTTACGTGGTTTGGCAAATTTGCCTACGTCCACGGAGCTGCAGAGGAATTATTACTTTGAGAAAATTACGTCGTCGTCGATTTGACGTCGATTTGACGATTGCAAGAAAAATTCTTCTCTCTATCTTCTTTCTTCTCTCCCTCTCCTCTCTCTCTTTCCTCTCTCTCTAAACTCACGTGAGAAAGGACAAAAACAAAGCAAAGAAAAAAGGAAACCTTTTTCTGCCAAGAATCAAAGCAAAAGAAAAAGAAAACTTTTTCTGCCAAAAAGGTGAAGGAACCTGCTCCTTTTTTTTTTCAGCTGCAAGCGAGAGGTTTTTTTAGATATGTGCTTAAGGGAATTGTTTAGCTTTTATAATGATCAGGAAAAATGAATTTAAGGAAATGCATTAAAAGATCCACGCGGAGAGCATCTTTCCCGCAATTCTGCGGTTCCGCGGAGAGAGAACAACAGGAGGCGTGAAGCACAGGGAAGATGCGGGAAACATTATTTAGGAAGTTAATAATCACATAATTAACACTAATGATTTCCCAAACAAGGAAGTGTACAAGGCTCCATATCCTCAACAATTCTCCCACTTGGAGACTGGGACATTGACTGTACTATCCACTGACTAGATCGCCCTTTTCTTCAAACGTGACATCCTCCACCTCTACAACTCAAAACCCCTGTCTTCAAGCTACAAGGCCAACTGAAGTCGAGCACAACTTCAGTTTCTCAAGTGTAACGCCCTTGGTCAACATATCAACAGGATTCTTGCTTCCACAAATTTTCTCAAGTAGTAACTGTCTGTCATTTAACAATGATCGAATAAAGCGACACATGATCTGAATGTGCTTGGTCCTGGATTGAAATGCTGGATTTCTAGCTAGGAATATGTGCTCTGACCATCATTGTAGAGAGTGCCTTTCTGAACATCCTTACCCAATTTCGCCAAGAAACTCTGCAGTCATATCATCTCCTTAACAGCCCCTGACACTGCAACATACTCAGCCTCTGTAGTGGACAAAGAAATTGTCTTTTGTAGATTAGAGCCCCATGACACTGCAGTACCGCCAAGTGTATAAACATAACATGTAGTACTCTTCTTACTGTCAATGTCTCCAACTAAATCTGCATTAGCATAACCCTGTACCTCTAGGCTCTTTCCTGAGAAACACAAACAGGTTTCTGAAGAGTCTTTTAGGTATCTCAAAATCCACTTCATAGCTTCCCAATGTTCCTTTCCTGGATTACTCATGTATTTGCTTACGACTCCCACGACATGGGCAATATCCGGTCTGGTACAGACCATAGCATACATAAGTGAACCAATAGCTGAAGCGTAAGGAATCTTACTCATGTAGTCATGTTCCTCCTCTGACTTGGGTGATTGATTTTTGCTAAGTCTGAAGTGACTGCCTAAAGGTGTGCCAATTGGCTTGGCCTTGTTCATATTGAACCTGCTAAGCACCTTTTTCACATATTCAGCTTGTGAAAGTCTCAAAGTGTCTTTAACTCGATCTCTAACAATTCTTATGCCAAGGATTTGTTTTGCCGCTCCCAGATCCTTCATTGCAAAGTGCTCTGACATCTGCTTCTTCAGATTATTGATCTCATAAATGTTGGCCCCTGCAATAAGCATATCATCCACATACAACAACAAGATGATATAAGAATGGTCAAAGTACCTGACATAGCAACAGCGATCTGTCTGACATCTGTTGTATCCGACATTTTGCATGAAATTATCAAACTTCTTGTACCATTGTCCAGGAGCTTACTTCAGACCATACAAGCTTTTCTTCAGTTTACAAACTGAATCTTCTTTTCCTTGTACCACGAACCCTTCAGGCTGGTGCATATAGATGTTTTCTTCAAGGTCTCTAGGAAGAAAAGCTGTCTTCACATCTAATTGCTCCAGGAATAGATCTTCGGTAGCAACCATAGCCAAGACCATCCTGATGGTTGTGAGTTTTACCACAGGAGAAAAGATCTCAGAGTAATCAATGCTTTGCTTCTGTTGAAAGCCTTTTGCAACAATTCTAGCCTTGTACATTTTACTGCCATCAGGCTCAATCTTTACCCGGTACACTCACTTGTTGTGCAATGTCTTCTTCCTTGGGGGAAGTTCTGTTAGATCCCATGACTGATTTCTCAGCAGGGAATCCATCTTCTCCTTCATGGTCAGCTCCCACTTGCTAGAATTTTCACCTACTAAGGTTTCTTCATAGCTTTGTGGTTCTCCATTACATGTCAGCAATATGTAATTTAAAGTTGGTGAATAACGCTGCGGTGAATGCCTGCTCCTGACTGACCTTCGAACGGCGGCTAGGGTAGTGAATGACTCTGGACCTGCCTGCGAAATAATAAGAATGGGTGCCCCGGACCCATTATCCACCTCATTCGCATCTCCATCCTGCTCTGTGTCCTCTGATAGATCGTCGAGCTCCACAAACTCTGACTCCTGAGGAGCTGCTCCAGAATTTGTATTGGCCTTATCCTTGTACATCATCTTCTCATTGAAAATCACATTTATGCTTCTGATAATCTTCCGATCCTGATCATCCCAGAAATGATAACCAAATGTTTCGTCTCCATAACCAATGAAATAACATTTCTTTGACTTAGCATCAAGCTTGCTACGTACATTAGGATTGATTAGAACATACAAAAGTCTAAAGATGAGAAAATTTGACCTCTTTGCCGCTTCAGACTACCTCAGATAATTTAAAGTTTAATGGGACAGATGACCCTCTATTGATCAGGTAAACTGTAGTGCTGACCGCATCTGCCCAGAAGGTTGGTGGTAGTCCTGCGTGCAATCTCATGCTCCTAGCTCATTGATGGTCCTGTTCATGCGTTTTGAAACTTTATTTTGCTGTGGTGTCCCCGAAATGGTCTTCTCCATTCTGATACCTTGAGCTGCACAGTACTCCTTGAACCCACCATCAATGTACTCACCACCATTGTCAGATCTCAAACATTTTAGTTTTAGATCTGTCTCCGTTTCAACCATGACCGCCTCCAAGAGATGCCACTGGGGAAGGCCCCCACACATCAGTGTGTACCAGTTCTAGTTTTCCTGCTTTTGGCACTCTGCCACCTTTTAAGAAACTGACATTCTTCTGCTTCCCCATGATGCAACTTTCACACATACCGAAATCAAAGGACTTCAGTTCTGGTAGCTTGCCTCTGGACTGAAGCTCTTTCATACCTCTCTGACTCATGTGTCCAAGTCTGCAATGCCACATGTCTTCTGTGCTCTCTGCAACTGTGGTATCAACATTGTTAATTAGACCAGTTGTCATATATAGCGTACCAGTCTTCTTGCCCCGAGCCAGTACTAGTACTCCTTTAGTAACCTTCCAGGTGTTATCAGAGAATACTACTGAATGACCTCCCTCATCAAGCTGCCCAACAGATATGAGGTTCTTTTTCAATTCAGGAATGTGTTTAACCTTTTGCAGGATCCATTTGTTTCTGTTAGAGAGTGTAATTTCAACATCTCTCATCCCTACCACGTTCAAAGCTGCTCTATCAGCCAGGTACACTTTCCTAAAGTCACATGAAACATAGTTTCTCATTAACTCTCGGTGAGAAGATGTGTGAAAAGAAGCCCCTGAGTCTAGTATCCAGTCGTCAACACAGTTATGAACTGCAAGTAATAATGCATCCTGCACTTCTTCAGTTACAGCATTAGCACTGACGTTCTTCGTCTTCTTAGGATTTTTACAGTTCCTTTTTATGTGGCCAGTTTTACCACAATTCCAGCAGGTTGCTTGCTGACCAGGCTTTGACTTGCTCTTGCTTCTATGCTTTGATTTCAACATTCCTCTGTTTGAGTTCCTGTCTTGTGATCTCCCTCTGGAATCAACATTCAGTGCTGAACTTGAACCTAAGATCTCGCCAGAATCTTTCCTGCGCACCTCTTCAGCAAGAATCAAGTCACGAATATCATCAAATTTCAGTTTGGATTTACCCGCAGAGTTGCTAACTGCCATCCTCATAGCTTCTCAGCTATTTGACAATGATGCCAACAATATCAGCGCACATATCTCATCGTCAAAATCAATTTCAACGAACGATAATTGATTTGTAATAGTGTTGAAATCATTCAAATGTTGAACAACCGACACACCTTCCGCCATCTTCAGGTTGAATAACTTTTTCATCAAGTGCACCTTGTTATTCGCCGATGGCTTTTCATACATACTTGATAAGACCGTCATAAGATCTGCCGTCGTCCTCTCCTTTATAACATTGTGAGCAACGGACCTCGATAGGGTCCATCGAATAACTCCCAGAACCTGTCGATCCAACAGATTCCAATCAGCCTCTTCCATCTTTTCTGGTCGCTTTCCCAATAATGGAAGATGCAGTTTCTTCCCATAGAGGTAATCCTCTATCTGCATCCTCCAGTATCCAAAATCCGTACCGTCGAACTTCTCGATCCCTGAAACCTTTACTTCGTCTCCGACCATCGTTCTTCCTCAGATCCGAACCAGGGCTCTGATACCAATTGCTATGAACAAACGACGACAATAAAGCGAAAAACAGATCTAAAAAATTACACCAGAAAAAGGCGACTCAAGATTTACGTGGTTCGGTAAAATTGTCTACGCCCACGGAGCTGCAGAGGATTTATTACTTTGAGAAAATTACGTTGTCGTCGATTTGACGATTACAAGAAAAATTATTCTCTCTATCTTATTTCTTCTCTCCCTCTCCTCTCTCCCTCTCATCTCTCTCTAAAGTCACGTGAGAAAGGACAAAAACAAAGCAAAGAAAAAAGGAAATCTTTTTCTGCCAAGAAACAAAACAAAAGAAAAAGAAAATTTTTCTGCCAAAAAAGTGAAGGAACCTGCTCCTTTTTTTCTTCAGCCGCAAGCGAGAGGTTTTTTTTGAGATATGTGCTTAAGGGAGTTGTTTAGCTTTTATAATGATCAAGAAAAATGCATTTAAGGAAATGCATTAAAAGATCTACGCGGGATCCACGCGGAGAGCATCTTTCCCGCAATTCTGCGGTTCCGCGGAGAGAGAACAACAGGAGGCGTGAAGCACAGGGAAGATGCGGGAAACATTATTTAGGAAGTTAATAATCACATAATTAACACTAATGATTTCCCAAACAAGGAAGTGTAAGAGGAAGTGTACAGGACTCCATATCCTCAACAGGGGAGGCAAACAAAGGAAGAGTTTGTTGAAATAGAGCATGCATGCATGTTACCTATTTTATGACAATCTCTATTAGAAATTTCATGGTCGCTAAATAAAGGGATATTTATATGGCTACCTTCCAATACACTTGTATTTATATCTCTCACATCTAAACTTTTTTTTTGTATTTATACCTCCAAATCTTTAGTATCACATAAAATATCATCATTTTAACTTTTTAAAAAGTGATATATGGATTTTAATGAAATTAAAGTTTAGCTATTAGATACATGAATACATACAAATTAAATACCATGCATGTAAATCTTCCTAAAATATATTTTGATGAAACATAGAATATAGGAGATTTTGATTTTTTTTAATGATTTCATTCAATTTTTCATTTTAAAATTCTAACTAATGTATTCATTTGAATGAAAAGTCCAAACATAAATTAGTTTGACTTATATATGACCAAATGCTTAAAATTGAGATTATAGGGTGGGAAAAAACTAGCCTAAAACTTAGTATTTCAATCATCAACTTTACTATGCATGTTCGTAACAATAACTTTAATGTCGTCGGGCATATAAGTCATCAATAAGAAAAATGTTGGCAATCACGCTATTACTGGTAATAAGTCATCACTGTTGTCATTGATACATTATAAAATTAGAATGCAATGAAATTGGTGAATTGAGATCCATTTTTTATTTAGTAACTCTATGCAAGATAAGATAATGAGGTCAATATCACATGTAAAAGAGCAATTTTATTTTTGTAGGCTCTTTAATTCTAAATTTACACTAAAGCCCCTAAGGATGTCAATTGGTGATTTCTTGAGACCCCATATAAAATATATCTGAATAAATCCATTCTAACTAGTGGTTATGACCACTAAGAATTGGCCAGTCGTAACGATCCAATGATTGAAAAAAAATTATGTTATTTTATCGAAAAGAGCCAAATTTACGAATGAATTAATTTATATTGCTGATATGCCTCCATATGGAAATATTGGCACAACATGCAAAGTAGTAGAACCAATTGGTACATTGTGCAAAACTAGTCTAAAGGCATTAGCTCTCAAGAAGCCAAAGGCAAACTCTCTCAAGCTGTAAAGTATCATGACCAAGCCTTAGATAATGAAATGAAGGAATAAGTAATAAAAAATGGTGAAGTGAGAGAAAGAGGAGAGAGGAGAAGTCAACATCTCTTACCTTCTCAAAAGAGAAAAAAATATGAGAGAATTTAGTCTATATGCTAATCAAAACCTCCATGGGAGAAGGAATATTAGAAGAACTCTATTTTCATAATTATCTTTCTTTTTTCTTCTATTTGCTATAGATTCCATTTGACTTTTAAATTCTAATAATAAAAAAGGAGCATTTACAAACATACCGCACAATTCTTATGCATTTATATATTTAACACGTAAGCTGTAATTTTTATATTTATGACACTCAAATCTTTCGTATGATATTAACTATACCACTATTATTATCTCTTAAATTTTTTTTTTTAAAAAAAACATCTTTTTAAAGATAGATATGTAAATACTTCAGAAATGTGTGATATGTATGTCTATCTTCCTAAAAAGGAATATAGTGTTAAAAAAAAAAGTTTTGAAACTTTTTTATTAGAGAAAAATTAAGTTAAAAAGTAATTTTTGTAAGATTCTAATGTTCTTTTGCTATGTTGGAAGGATGAAAGCAGTTTCTTAACATAGCTTTTACACGTTTATCTGCGATATAATAGTTGACTGCCTAGTTTTCTATCATGATATCGTGTGTTCTAATCATGCATATTGTCATTTGGGCTCATTTTTCCCCTAACAAATAGTACCAGGGTCAATAGGCTAAGCTAGATTAGTTCAATTGGGCTTATGTTAGGCCCGACTCAAGTGGCTATAGTTATTGCTAAAAATAACTATAATTAGTATAAATAAATAATTTTAAAATCCATTATGCTTATTTTTGTTTCTCTTAAGAAAACAGCCTAATTGATTTGTTTAATGGCCAACACACTCTAATAAGCATTTTTGTAAAAAAATACTTTTTTATGATACAAATTTTCTTAACAACAACATAAAAATAATAAATAAACAATAGTCTATATGGCAACATAAAAATCAAAATGAATTCTTATGCAAGGGCTTTTTATAATTAAAATATTTTTATTGTAATATTATAATTTATAATTATTAAATGATGTAAGGCCCTGAGCATGCAAGCTTGACCTTTCTGCAATAATGAAAAAATGGAGATGGCTTAATTTGGGAATTAAATTGCATTCTCCACCCACTCAAGGCTTTAATTGTAAACCTACTCAAGAGTGTTGGTTAGCCTACCCAAAGGCTGGACTAGAGAGCCCAATAAAGGTTTGATAAGACTGTTCTAGGGGTTCATTGGAGTGGGCAAGACCTATGGTTCCAAGAGATCCACATTATGAATATTTTTATTGGGCATTTACATGCATATCACCCACTTCTTATGTTTTTACATATCTATCATATATATTTCATTTTCTTACATTTATACCGCTCAAGTATAAATATGAATATTGATTGAAGGCTACTTACATTCCATGTATTACCCTCTAACAAAAAACTAAACTATTATATAAACTCTTACTTATTTACATATCTAACCACTGAGTTTTAATATTTACATTTAAATCCTTAACATAACATCGTTTTTGATGCGATGTGGAAGATTTGGGTGATATGAAAATTAAAGTTTAGGGAAATGTAAATATAGAGGAATTGGGAGGTATGCATGTAAATGCCCTTTTTATATTTAGTAAGAGGCAATTTTCATATTTGAGTAATAATTTTGCAACTCTTATTGAAGATAAGATCCAAAGCACTAGTTCTAAAAAATACTTTAGGGGCCCTTTGCAATTATTTTTTGTCTTATTTTTCCGATTTTTTTTTTTAATTTTGTCTTATTTATTGTTGGATTTGAAATAAAATATGTCTGGTGATAACAATTATATAAAATATTTTTTATTACATTTAAGTAATTTTAAAAATAAGTTGATTTAGTTTTAAAAAATAAAATTGATAATAAAGGATATAAAAAATATATTAAATAAATAAATTTTTTAAATAAAAAATGATCCCAAATAGATCCTTATTTTCAAACCAAATTTTTAAAGGCATAAAAGTTTCTATAATTTAAATTTTGTTCTTCAATTCTCTCTCAAAAAAAAAAAAAGAGGAGCATTTACATACAAACGACACAATTCTTATATTCTTACAAATCTAAAACCTAAACTTTCATTTTACATGACTAAACAATCGCTAAGGGTCTGTTTGGGGCAGCTTATTTGATGCGGTGGCATTTTGAAAACGCACTTGAGTTATTTGGTTAAACTGCGTTTTGGCAGCTTATGCGTTTTCAAAACGCTGAAATCAGCGTTTTCACATCGCACCTGTCTAGGTGCGGTGACAGCTTTCTGGCTTTTCTAAAAAAATAAAATTTGTAATAGCGATCGCACCTAGCTTATCAACAGATTATTTTTAATCAGCTTATCAGCAGATTATTCAATAAGCTGCAGCTGCCCCAAACAGACCCTAAGTTGTTAAAAGTGAAATACACCTTTTGCATGCATTATTTTTTAGTACTAAATTGTTATAAATATAAATATTATTAAACTTTAGTTGTTGATATAGGTAATTACATAAGATTTGTGTGGTATGTATGTAAATTTCCCAAAAAGAAATATTTATTTTCCTTGTATTTCTTTTCACCCCATACCTTAGTTCACAATACAAAATTTGGAATGCATCACAGAGGCCATATGGAGGCTACAAGCTGCAATTCTATTTCCTTTAATTTGAAGAAGAAAAACAGTCGCAGAAAAATCGTTATGTAACCTAGCGGACAAGACAATATTACATTTTCCATAAAAAATAGTGAACAAAAGGTTTCATGAATTGCTTCCAAGTGTAAGTCAAGGGCTTGCTAACAAAAATAAAAATAAAAATAATAATAAAATAAAAATAAAAGGTGGGTTGAGAATATAATTTTTTTTTTGTATTTTTTTAAAATATATTATTTCATGACTTTTATTTTTGTGCATTTACATTTATGCTTTTGCGTAGATTGAAAACTGAAATGCGGAAACAGATTCGATCCGAAGCAAAACTTAGAATAGAAGCAAAGAAAGTAAGAAAGTGCAGTTGCACTAAGCTTAATGTGAAAAAACCCAAAGAGCCACACTGCACCAAAAAATAAACTATGAAAATGAGAAGAAATATACATTTACATCACACTCAAGGCTCTCTACTCTCTAAAACACAATGGGAAACACAGATCCTTCCTCTGGGGATTAAGAATGCTCATTCCTTCTCTTTGAGAAATCGTGTAATCTACTAGTGTACTTGATCGTTCGCACACCAGAGAGTTTCCAGATGAATTGTACATCTAAGCCTTAAATCCTGAATTGAAGCTAAAACCATTATTGTCGCCTGGGCACCACCCCAAGCTCTGGGTTTACAGGCGCTCAGGTGCAGAGAGCGATCTGGGCTCAACTGCACCCCTCTTAGGTTCTTGATTCCCTCCATAAAAACTTTTGAATGGGCACCTCAACGCTAACTATCACTAGATCACTATTCACGATGTTAGGGCGTCTATATCAGAGCACCAGGGCGCCCCAAGGCACCCCTTTCTAGGCATTGGGGTACCCCAATCAATCTCCACAAATAACAAATACCATCCAATTCTTATGTAATTACACATCTGACAACTCAATTTTATTTTTTTATATTTATACTTTCTAAATCTTACTTCTACTTTTTAAATTTTCTTACATAAATCAACTGACATATGTATTAAGTTTAGGAGTAATGTATGTAAATCTTCTTTTATCTTTTAAAAAGCTTTCGTCTTTTGATATAATGGGCTTGTCAAAAGTGTGCAGGTTGGATCATGCCTTTTCAACTAAAATTATAAGTTAGTGGGTAATGAAATTGTGGTTGCTGGATATTTTATTTTGCTGTACATTACCACTTATAATTTACTGGGCTTACTTGGGCTTCTAGAAACAATATATACCCCGAAATAATGTGGGCGCCGGGGACTGTGTAATTATGAAAACTATGTTCATAATTGTCACTCCTTTGTTGTTGTTTCTTGATATTATAAAATAATCTATATGACTTACAATTAATGATGACAAAATAATGTCAACGTCCCAAAAAGGTTTAATCAAACTGTTTATATAAGTCTAAACCTTTTCATTGGGCTCTAAAATATTATACAAATGTTCTATAAGGCTAACCAACATTGCATGAGTTGAACAAACCCAATGCGACCATTCCTATATGGCTATATGTGTGCCCAAAGGTCGCATTTGAGGAATGTATACTTCTTTTCTTGAACAACAATAAAGTCTATCACATCAAGTTGTGAATAAACCTCATTGTGAAGGAAAAAAATTTCTATTTGGACTCCTAACGTAACTCTACGTGCGGACTCTAATGATATGCCGCCACCTGTGCTGCATCACGAAGGTTATTTCACGGTTGTTGGACTGAAACAGCAGTCTAGAAATAACCTTCGCAGTTCCACTTCAATGACCCTGAAATAACACCGCAGATGTTATTTCTTAGTTATTGACGAGAAACCATATATTCCAACTCAATAACTCTGAAATAACCCAGAAATAACCTCCACGATATTATTTCTGGGATATTAAAAAAAAACCCACCGCAGAGGTTATTCCAGGATTATTTCTGGGTTATTACGGAGTCCGCGGTTCCACTTTAACATTTTTTAAGTTTGACCCGATATAGCACACATGCCGATATATTAATGGAAGTTCACACATAGAGCTACGTTAGGGGAGTCCGGACAGAAAATTGTTCCCATTATGAATGACATGTTAGGGATGCCTAGTTATGCTAGTTTCTTCTCATTGATGTATAATTTATAGTATGATTTTAATATATAATATAATCATTTTTTTCCAAATGGTTTCTAAATATCTAATTGAGATATATAAATATTATTCATTATGACATAGAACTCAACTCCATTAGTGTTTTCATACTAGCATCTTTGAAAATTTTTATGATCCAAGCTCCTAAAAATATTACTTTTCAAAATCTTTTTAAGATTTCAAATAAGTCTTATCTTATAAAGAACAATTAGCATTTAGAAATCCACATAAAAAGCTCCATCCAGAAACATTTGGACACCATGAAAGTTTCCCCAAACATTTTTTAGCATCTTAGTTGCTAAGGTTCCAACCAGGGACCAAGAAAAGAAGAGATTGACACCTCTAAAAAACTCGATAAATCAGAAGTCGTCCAAGAGCAAAACAGCATAAGAATACAAGTGAGTATCCGCTCAGCAAAAGAATATGTTCTTAGCAGTAGATCAAAACCAGCCAAAAATACTGCAGGAATGAAAGGAAATCAGCTCATGAAAACTAGATTAAGGCAACGCAATAGAGAAATAACCAAAATGTCTAGATGAGTGGTTGAGTCTCTTAGGATGATGTGCATCGCCAAAGCTTGCCAAAAATTCGAAGTAAATAAATGCATAAATTAACTTGCTCCAAAAATCCTAAACTAAGTGTAGAAAACCAGTATGCTCCAAAGCATCATAACTGCACTGCAATTTACATGTAACTCCTTGATGAGATGAGTAATCTCATCTTCATTTTCATTTCCTAGGTTTCAGTTTAATAGCCCAATGAATAGTCTTAATGATAAGCTTAGAAGAAGTAGAAATATTCATGAAAATCTTATAGTTCCATTCAAACAGAAGATGATAAGCAGTTGTACACATAGCAAGCAGAATCTTTTAAAAAGATTGCTATTGAAAGTATCTGAATAGTATAGAACTCGAAAAATATTACTTTCAGTGAGTAAGAACGAATCAGTAATGCAACCCCTTAATAACTTTTGAAGCCCAAGATGCCTGAAAAGAAAACTGTCATAAAACGATAGTGCACTTATCTACGATTTAATAGTTTAAGGTATAATTTCCTACAATTAGGTCGTGGGTTTGAATCACACGTATTGGACTCACACTTATCTAAAAAAGAAAAAAAAAAAAACACTCAACACTCAAATGGATTTCTTAAAATCTTAAAAGTTTAATAAAAAATAGGAAGATTTACATACATAATACTCAATTTTGATTTATTTACATATATAACATCTAAGCTTCAATTCTTGCATACATGTCATCTTATATATGCATGAAAAAAATGTATTTTACATTTTTAAAATTAAAATGACGATAATTTTGATGTGATACAAAAGATTGTGGCAGTATCCATGCAAATGACCAGAAATTGGCATTGAAATCTGAAAAAAATAATCAAACGTGCATTGCAACATTCAATGTGAACTGAATAAGTTCTTAGAACATAAGGCCACGAACGAAATGAACACTGCAAGCTCCATGCAACGCTTTCGTATCTTATTTTTTATTTATTTACTTTTCAGTACCATTCCTTTACATACTAGTGATCTTAATCTCACATTTATCATGCATCTCAAATTTTAAATATATAAAAAATAAAAAAAGTACCTATAAATAGTTTAAAATCAAATATATACATTATTGATTAAACTTCGCAATAATAAATATTTTTAATGGAATATATATATATATACATAAAATTTTGTAAATTATCTACATTTTTTATAATATATCAGAACAAGTTATATGATATTGATTTTGAAGATAATATAAGACAATTGATGCAAGCACACAAATTAAAATAAAGAAAAAAGCATTTAAATATTCACCACACATTTCTCATCTATTTACCTAACTCCTACATTGATATTTACATGCATGCCACTCGATCTTTAATATTAAGTTAAAAATATTACCATTAAATTTTTAAAAAGTAAATCATGCATAGATTTATGACACCAAGGCGTGATAAATGTCAATACCAAAGAATTGTGGCAAGTAAGTAAATTTCTCAAATAAAAATAAAAATAATAATAAACACCTTAAAACTGGAAACATATATATATATATATATGTTTCCAGTTTTAAGGTGTTTATTATTATTTTTATTTTTATTTGAGAAATTTACTTACTTGCCACAATTCTTTGGTATTGACATTTATCACGCCTTGGTGTCATAAATCTATGCATGATTTACTTTTTAAAAATTTAATGGTAATATTTTTAACTTAATATTAAAGATCGAGTGGCATGCATGTAAATATCAATGTAGGAGTTAGGTAAATAGATGAGAAATGTGTGGTGAATATTTAAATGCTTTTTTCTTTATTTTAATTTGTGTGCTTGCATCAATTGTCTTATATTATCTTCAAAATCAATATCATATAACTTGTTCTGATATATTATAAAAAATGTAGATAATTTACAAAATTTTATGTATATATATATATATTCCATTAAAAATATTTATTATTGCGAAGTTTAATCAATAATGTATATATTTGATTTTAAACTATTTATAGGTACTTTTTTTATTTTTTATATATTTAAAATTTGAGATGCATGATAAATGTGAGATTAAGATCACTAGTATGTAAAGGAATGGTACTGAAAAGTAAATAAATAAAAAATAAGATACGAAAGCGTTGCATGGAGCTTGCAGTGTTCATTTCGTTCGTGGCCTTATGTTCTAAGAACTTATTCAGTTCACATTGAATGTTGCAATGCATACACTGCCATTGTGCCTCTAGTATAAACAGCTCAATTAGCTAAATCTCATAATGCAAAAATGAGCAAAACAATCGAAAAACATGAAAGAAAAGATCTATTTAGATTAGCCATAAATAGGGGAAGAATAAAATTTATTTTTAAGTGGGCAAAATCACAAAATATTTAAAATTTTCAAAATAATGGGCAAAAATATATATATTGAGAGAGAGCAAAATTACTAGATCATCTAAAGTACATTCAAAAAATAATTAAATTAAATTTTACTACACATACAGAAAATCTCAAATTTCATGGTAATAATTTGCCCGCTCTAGACATAACCTGATTCTGCCCTTGGCTACAAAATCTTTCCTGTAGGAAACTGTAGCCTCTCCTCTCCCCTAAAAACACCTCCATTATTCAATGGGAATTGTCAAAATAATCTAGACCTTTTTTGGGGTTCATTTTAGCCAAAAAGTCTATGAGAATGCAATTTAATCCTAAAATTCCATAATTCTATGGTAATACTCTTTCCTATTACCATCTCCACAAAAAGAAACCCCTTTACTTGGGGTTTTGATGGAGCTTTCATCCCATTCAATAGTTGTATAGCCCCTAGTTGTGCCGCCGTATCACCACTTTCTTCATTCGGATGTCTTGCAAGGAGAGAATTTAGAGCCCTCTTCTGAGGACAATCTCTTGCCCAATGTGGTCCATCACAAAGAAAGCACTAATTGGGTGGTTTAGTTTTGTCATTTTTAGGCTTCCCTTTTGTTTTCGACAGAGACGAAGGGGTTACTCTTTGTGGAGATGATAATAGGCGAGAAGACCACTAGAGAAATGGTAGACACGGGTGATTCCCATAACTTCATCTACTCCAAGGAAGCAAAGAGATTGGGTTTGTAGATGATTAGAGGAGGAGGCACCATCAAGGTGGTCAATTCAGCAGAAATACCACTCCATGGAATTGCCAGATGAGTAAAGACCAGCATTGAGGCGTGGATAGGTAGGTACCCTGGACTTCTCTGTCATTTCCATGAATGATTTTAAAGTTGTTTTAGGAATGAACTTCTTGGATCAAGCAAGAGCGTTCCCAATGCCCTTCGCCAATAACGTGTACATCATGGAAGGGAATCAACCGTGCTTAGTACCAATAACAAGGACTAATAGGCAGGAACTCAAAATGCTATCGGCCATGCAATTCAAGAAAGGCATTCCAAATGACAAGGGGACCGATGAAGAAGCAAAGCCCCAAGAAGGCATACAAATGGAAGTAGTGGGTGTTCTTATAGAATTACCAAAAAAACAACTGCCAAGGAGGGAAAAGAATCATGTGATTAGACTAGAGCCAATGACTGAGTTGCCAACCATGAAGTGTCTCTGCATAGCACCCCTCCCCCATACCACCAAGGAAAAACCCAAGTTTGCCAAATCTGTGAGCAAACATGGGGGAGAGACAAGGGGAAGGTGCAATGAGAGCATTGCGAGCTTACATGGGGGAGAGTGTCACGCTCAACCATTCTCTAGAACTAGCAAGACAAGCATGGGATAGAAGATTACAGAGAAAACCAGATTGTAGAGAGCAATTTAAGATATTCTAGAAGATTTAACCAAATTCTAGAGAATATGAGAGAGAAAGACTCCAAGGAGAACTCAAGAATAACCTAGAAAGTTCTAGGGCTATATATGTATATATGAATAGTGAAGAACACTCTAGAAACTAGGCTATTCTAGAATATTCCCTTAGACTTGGAGGGGATTATAAATAGGAGTTCATCCCCTCATTTGTATCCATCAAAGAAAACCTTCCAAGCTTCCAAGCATTCAAGTGTTATAATCTTTCTTTCTTAATAAAGTGTTCCTTTTTCCAATACTTCTCCCTATTCTTCTTCTTAGAGTGTTTTGTGCCTACAATTTCAAGTGTTGTGAGAGATAGACTGATTTAGCGCCAAGAAAGAGCGCTAAAGCCGCTCGGGTGACTAGAGATAAGTTAGTTCGTGTCAGAAAACCCTTAACAACCTCAATTAAATATGTATAAATATATCGCCTAAACTTAGCAATTTGTTAACAATCAAAAGAGATCATGGCCCAACCTACTTACTACACACTCCACAACAAAATTAGAAAAATAATGACCCCATAACATACATAGTCCAAAGCAGTTCAGTCAACCTTAAAATATTGCCTATCATTTACAGCTATTTTAGCAAATCATATAAGGCAATCAAAATACAAGTTAACTAAGTCAAGATTATGCTAAATTCATTTCGACAAATCTGATATAAACATTTTAAAGTAGCAGAGTCCGCAAGAAGAGACTACTCAATGTAAAACCTCGCTATTGTCCAAACCTTATATTTCAGCTCGCGCAATTTAAGGATTTGTTTGAAGCTTTTTGCAGCCAGAACTTGACACCTCTTGTCTGGCCAAAGGTGGGAGCTGCAGAAAGAAAACCAATTTGTAATTCCATTGAAGTGACAACAAGGACGAAAACTAGAGCGACACACATACCACCCAATTCTCATGTATTTACATATCAAACACCTAAACTTCACTTTTTACATAAATGCCACCTTGCCTATATATGACAAGGTGTATATTGCATTTTAAAAGTTAAAATAGTGGTATCTTTTATGTGATAATAAAGATTTTCATGGTATAAATGTAAAAAGTAAGGTTTAGGAGTTAGGCCATTGCTATTATATATTATGAAGCAGATTTGGCTTTGGCCGTTGCCATAATATATAATGACATTTTATAAGTAGGCTAGCCATCTAGTTAGAGTCATGCACTGTATCCTTACAAGCATAAAGATTTTGATTTTAAGTTTCTTGGTTTGTACTGATTTGAAAATCTTTTCAATGAGTCCCGGTAAGACTTATATTTGGTACCCCTTTTGCTTAGTTCAAAATTGGAGGAACGAATGCTTTGGGTATGAAGCAACCTTTTCTTTTTATTTATTTATTTATTTATTTATTTGAATTTTTCTATTTTTCATATTTAAATCTTAAGTATAGCAACTTGCCCATATCTAAATAAGATTTACTCTAAGACCTGCATAGATATGGTGTTTATATACGGGGACATACTTCATATTTGAGCAATTGAGGATTACAAATAGAGATACTCTCTAATTAAAATAAGATGTTATCATTGCATTTAATTGTATTAATCTTTATTCTGGACTAAGATTATGCTTGTTTTTAGAATTAATTATTTGCTTGCATGATTTTTATTAACTTTTTAATCAAACAACAACAAGCTCTTATCCCACTAAGTAGGGTCGGCTACATGAATCCTTTTTCTCCGTTGCGTCCTATTGAGTGCCATATTTCCATATTTTTATTTAATTCTAAATAAATTAAGATCATTTTTTATACAATATTATGCCCAAGACTTTCTAGGTCTACCAATGCCTTTCTTAATGTAAGTCGAATCTAAAACTTTTTAATCCATACAAATTTAATCCAACAGATTAACTAATTTAACACGTATGGGTGACTATTTTGTATTAATCAGGTCCATATTGCAAAAAGCAAGCTATCATGCTTATCTAATCAAATGAGGTGTTTGAAAAAACTCCAAATTAATAAAGCAAACTACAGTAGGTATCATTTTATGTCCATCAAACCATATATTTACTCCTACTCTTAACTTATTTCAAATCTCTCGGGAATATATAACACATATTCCATGATTGAAAAATTAGATTTATGTTTTAATTAATATCTTTTTATCAATAACTGGAATTGTATGTAATTTTAGTTAACTTAATTTTCTAACTGGCAGGATTAGCTCGGTGCACACAAGCATTAGAAATTGTTCATCACTTATCCATGTGCTTACCTCCTTCTACATGTTATTTTTATTTCCTTCTATGCATTGCAATTAATACAAGCAGCTATCATGTATGCGTCTCAAATACCATGTTTTTTTTTCCTAATTATGCAGGACAGATTTATCACCTAATTTTTTGGCTGAATCAAAGAAAATCTGAAAAATTAAAAAATGTGAAGGTCCGCTTCTTTAATATTGATTAAATGTTACATTGAATTTGAAAATTAGGATGTTGTACACAATTGCACCAGCTTATTCAGTTTTCTTCTTGTCTTTAGTATTTTAACACCATCTTTTTAAAAAGTATTAGTGAGCCTCAGAACGTAGAAATTGAAAATCCTGTTGACGTAATGCAACATAACAATTATACTAATATTATGATAAAAATGTTCTCAATGAGAATGATAATACAGAGGGGGGAGAAGGTAAGAATGATAATGTTGATCAAGTATACGAATACATTGAAAATGAAAATCTAACTGAAGCAAAAACAAAAAACAAAAAAAATGTCAATGGTATAGGAAGATTTAAAAGAAATCACTCTTCCTAATGACAAGGAAAAAGGTTTTCATTGCACCAAAAAATTAAAACAAACAAAAAAAACTTGTTATAAGAAATAAGAGTGCAACAACACGATTTATTAGGCATTTGGATTGCTGTGCAGTTGGGGTTTATGCTTTAAGAAAGCAGAAAGTACTGTATTTTCAAATAAAAAGATATTGAGAGTTCAATAGATAAAATAAGAGGGATGCAATTTGACAACCTTCAAATATTATATTTTGATTAATGAAAACCCATTTTCAATTTTGGAAGAATTTGTGTTTAATTTAGTTTTGAAGTGAATGCATCTTATTTTGTAAACTATTTAAGGAATACAAATCGATATGATGTTATATTGGTGCATGAGAAAGAAGAAAGAAAGCTGAAAACTGCATCAAGAAAAATACATGGAATTAATTTTACTATATATATGTGGAAATCAAAGAACCAAATAAATTATTGTATAGTTGTTACTGCATATTATGTGGACTTGAAGCGGAGAATACAAAAACATATTCTTAGCTTTTTGCATTTGCTACCTGCACATACTACATCTAAAATTATTGAAACATTCTACAAATTTTTAGCGAGTAACAACTTGACATAAAGTGTTCACTACGTGTGGACAATGTCATAAATAATGATCGAGCTATAAAATTATTGAATGACAAACTATTTAATATCCATTGTTGTGCCCACATACAAAATTTAATGATAAAAGATTGAATCAGAAGTATAGACTATGTAGTTGATAAAATTTGATTATTTGAAAGATTACTAATTTTTTAAATGATTCATAAGCAAAATTGATGAGATTTGCTAATGTTATTCAATAATTGATGTTACCAACTAGGAAACTTATCATGGACTGCCAACACATTGGAAATCTATGGACACCAGTTTGACTTCCAGTTTTCAATTAAGGGAAACTTCGCTCTCATATAGTAATTGTTCTACTGAGAAAGAATGGAATAATATTGAAAAAAGAGTGTGACTTTTTAGTTTTTTTCAATGAAGAAGCTAATACTATTTCAACGAGTTAAAATTGAAATACTTTTTTATTTAACTTCATGCTTCTCAACTGATAAAAAATAATAATATAATTTGGTCTGTATTTTTGGAAAGAAGAGAACAATGAAGATGTGCAGATACCATTACCTGTAAGCTAGAAGTATTGTCAAGTCAATGATTTAAACTAAATTTTAATCACCCACCTCAGTCACTTTCTTTCTCAGCTGACAAACTTACATAAAGTTTCATGTTATATTTATAATTGACTAACCCTTGCGTTTCTCTTTGACAAAAATAAAAGAAAATTGATGATGAATATTGTGAGTGTATGCTACATTCATTGCTTAGCTCCAAAAAAAGTAACAAAGATTATGGAGACATGGAATTTAATAGATGTAGTAGAATTTATTTGGTTTCATAATATAAAATATTGTGTGTTTTGTAAGAAAACTTGAGATCTCGAAGAAATGTTCTAAAGATAGTTTCTTTTGTTGGACTAATGATCAATTTGGATTTTTATTTGAGGAGTTTCATATTTTAATGGTTGAGATGAGAATGTTTGGGTGGATGAGTGGCTTGACTCTTAGAGACAAAATGTGAAATGAATATATTTGTGAAAAGATTGGTGTAGCTCCAGTGGCGGACAAATTAGAGATAGTCGTCATAGATGGTTTTGTCACATTAAATGTAGTCTATCTGATGATTCGATTAGGAGAGTAGATGCTTTAGATTCGACTTATATTAAGAAAGGTAGGGGTTGACCGCAAAAGACTTGGGCATGTTGTATACAAAATAGTCTTAATTTATTAAAATTAAATAAAAATATGTCAGTCAGTAGGACAAGATGGAGAAAAAAGATTTATGTAGCCGACCCCACTTAGTCGGATAGAGGCTTGTCGTTGTTGTTGTAGTTGAGCTTCATATTTTAGTGATAACTTCTTCTTGTATTGGGCTAATGGTTAGATCAGATCCTTATTTGAGCAATTATCATAAACTGCTTAACGTGTATAGGATAGTTGATTATGTTAGACTAATTTTAATTTATGCACATTTACTTTAATATTTGTGGCAAATTAATTTAATGAGTGGTTAATGGCAGATACAATTCTGTAATAATATGATAACATTGTATTGAATTTGAATTTATTTTTGCTAAAGAAACTTGAATATATGCAACAAAAAATTTACGAGGCTATAAATAGCTACAAATTTTCAACAACTCCAAAAATGTGTTTTAATATACTTTTATAAAAAACTTCAAGACCTAGCTCAAAATCAATCCATGCTCGAGCTTTAAAGTCAAGCTCAAGCTTTTGAGCAAAAGCTCGAGCCGAGCAAAGCTAGCACGAGTCAAGTTCAAGCTCAACTTATAAGCTCAAGCTCAACCAACAATACATCTCACGAGTCAGGCTTGAGTATAGTATGGCTAGAACTTGACTCGATTTGTTTACAGCCCCAGCTAGACAACTCTTACATTTGTGAACATTTATTGGTATATATTACCAATAAACTAAATCATGCTTATTATGAAAATATGACTTATGAGATATGATTTCAAAGAATTATGGCGTAATAAAAACTATGATGTAAGAGTATGGTTGATTAAGAAGGGTATAGTCTTTAATATCTACTCAATTTATACTAACTTTTATTATTAACTAAATTTATACTATATGCCGCTGCAGCTGTAACCATGCACTGTTGTCGCCCACATAATCAAAAGAAACAATTACAAATTATTATCAATATGAACTGCAGCAATTAACCCGAGATCAGAAAGCAAACTCAATAAGGAAAAAGCAAGCTAAAAACAAAAATAAAATAAATGTCTAGAAAAAATGATTAAAGATAACGAGTCACTTGACCAGTAACTTCAACTATAACTTTACTAAGATAAATTTTTTTTATAAAAAATCAAACTATCAAAGAATTCCGCCTTCAACGTAATTAAAATCCATGAAAGATGTTAGAGGTCTATATTTTAAATTTTAACACGATATGCGTACGTACAACTTCATGAAAAAACAACATATACTGATGACTGAAGAGAAACTATATTCTCTTATTCCTTTACATTCAAATTACAACATTTCCCCTTATTATATAGGGAATGCCTAGGGCAAACATAAATAAGGACAATACAACTTGCAAAAAAAAAAAACTAATAATAATAATAAAGAAAACACATACAATATATAAAACTGAAATAGGAAACTCCTTCCAATTGCTTCTATGAATTGATCTTGTGGTGCCCATATGACAGGCGGTCTGGGTCACCTAACAAGGATAGAATTCTACTCTCTCAAGTTGGGTCATAGATGTTGTAAAAGCCCAATTTGGTGTTCAAATCATTGAAGCTGCATGGAGATAGGGATTTGATGAAAACATTCGTAACTTTAAGATGAGTTGGAATGTAGATTGAGTGAATAATGCCACCATTGACTATTTTAGGGATAAAATGTCTACCCATCTCAATGAACATTGACCACACATTTGCATCCAACGGGTCTTTTTGTAAGGGTTCATGTGTCATTTAGATCAAGTGCTTGGATCTCCTCTTCAACCGCCTTTTCATTATGGCCTTTGAAGTGTTTCATGAATAGACTTAAGTATTTGCACACTATCATGATTAGATTTAAAATTTTTATAAGATGATGATAACTTTTCACAGACAATATATTCCTGGATAGGATAACTTGTGAAACTTTTCTTGTCTTCTCCATTCGATTCCATCTCCCTTGAAACTTCAGAGATGTGTGAATTAATGTTTGGTTGTGAATAGTCATATGTGGTTGCATATTGTCTTTATCTTCTCAGTGGATTTCTTTCTCCTAGTATACACACATAGTTCCTTATGTATTTCCTTGTTGTCATTCTCAGGTTAGATATCCTCAAGTGGTAGAGCTTGGGAGGGGAGACAATACAGTTAGAGCAAAGTAGAATAGGTTGTGAAGACTCTAGTTATTTAGAATAGTGTCCAAAATATGATATTCATTTAGGCTCTCATGAATTTCAAATTTGGGGTAGCAAAATTATTTTTCAAAGAAAATAATATCCATGGAGTTATAGCATTTTTTTGTAATGGGAGAAAAGCACTTGTACCCATTTTTGTTAGAAGCATAATCAAAGAAAACATTTGATGAATTTTGGGTCAAGCTTTGTGTGGTTTGGATGGTAAATATGAACAGAAAAGATGTAAAAATACTTTTATAGGAAGATTGGATGAGAAGGACCTAACATTAGCGAATATTTCCATCAAAACATGAAGAGAGGCTTTGAATCCAAAGTCTCTGCTTGGCATTTTATTAATGAGGTAGGTGAATGTGAGCACTTTTCCCTTGATAACTTTTGGGGCATTGTAAGAAAGCATCATAAACCTAGATACCTCAAGGAAATATCTATTATTCCTCTCAATTATCTCATTTTGTTGTGGAGTCTCAACACAATAACTCACATGGATGATACAATACTTTGCAAGGTATGGTCCAAGGATCGAGTTGAATTATTCATTTGCATAATTAGTTTTGAGAATTCGAATTTTACATTGGAACTGAGTGTAAATCATGCTTGCAAGGACTGAAAGATTTGCATAGTTTCAAATTTCTCCTTCATGAGGAATATCAAATTAATTATAGTGTGATCATCAATGCAAGAGACAAGTCATCTGCTCCATTGATGGTTTTCAATTTTGATGGTCATCAAATGTCATTTTAGATGATAGAGAAAGGATATGAGGGTTTGAACTGAGATAAAAAATACACATGACGAATATGTTTAGCTAATTTGCAGGTTTCACGGTGATAAAACTCTGGCTTTTTATAATTAGAATATGAAGGTACAACTTTATGTTATAATAAAAAATGGGATGAATTAGATGACAATGTCATAACAAAACTTGATTTTCAACAAACTGAGAAATAAACGAAGAAAATGGTGAAGAATACACTTATGTGTTAAAATAACTTTCCTTGAGCAAGTATAGACCTTAGTGCAATTCAACACTACCAATTATCATCCCTGAATCCACCACCTGAATTTTACAAGGGTTAGAATGGAATTTCGTTACATAGTTAATTGAAAGTAAGAGTCTGTTTGGAGCAGCAGCAGCTTATCCAGCTTCTGCGAATAAATAACTTATCCTGATAATTTGCTGATGAGCAGCTAATCCAGATAAGCTGTCTGGCTGTTTGGTTGCTGCATTTGAAAAAAAGTTGATTCTGGAAAAATGACAATTTTGCCCGTCCTGAATAAGTTGTTTAGCTGTTTGGTTTGTGTTTTTTGTAAACAGTTTATTTGCAATTTTTTTTAGTTTAATTAATAATATGTGTAGCAGAATTTGTTATTTTCTCAACAAAATTAAAGATCAAATGTTAAGAAAAGAGAATATAAAAAAGTGGTATTACATTTATATAACTCAAATATATTCGATCATATCAAACGAGCAAAGTTACGCATATCAAAAATAAAACACACATTCACATATTAATATGGAGTATAATAAAACAAAAAATAAATAAAAAATAACATGTTAAAATGACAAGGAAAAAAATTATAATGTTGACTTTAAAATGTAGCAGCATATCACGACTCATGCTGTCCGGCTCTAACACTCCAGAACCCTGAGCAAACATGTCCGACTGGGATGCAGTAGAAAAAGAAACATTTGATCCAGATGTGGTGTTTTGAAATTTTGAGATCGACGAACTCCGAGTAGCGGTGTCCAACTGGGATATCATAGAAATAGACTCTGTCACTCCACCTGAAGAAACTGCAGTCCTCCTGTCATTGCGCCCACCGCGGGCACCTGTAAAACTACTTCTCGAAGCTATGTGCCTGGCGTGACGTCAGCAGCAAAGACGGTAGCCCGCACCGACACATCACTTTCTCGGACTTACTTGAATATTTGGAACTCATCATCCTACAGTTATTAAAAATAAAATAGATCAGTCAAAAAATTGAGGAAATATAGGAAATAAACTTGCCGAAGTATGGAAGCAGCGGTTGCCGACAACAAATTTTTGTGGCCGTCCAAACTGCTCCATCGTTATCTCAATAAAATCAGTACAATTTAGTATTAAGAAAAAAATTAAATAGGACATAAATCCATATAGTAGCATTTGGTCCATTAATCCATATATCCAAACATATTTGCAAAACGACATGTAGTTTGAAGCACACAAATGAATCGAACATATACAGGGATGCGTATCACCCAAATGATGAAACAGGTAATTCGAAACCCATATGTACTACAGAAAGTGTATATGCAACAGGTAAATCCGAAACAATATGAGAAAGTTATAACATATGCACCAACAATAATTAAAATTACCTGCAACAAGTAAATCCAAAATTTTTACATATATACCACTCAATTTTCCAGGTAAATCCGAATGTTGTACATCAAATAGCAGTCATAGAAATGTTTCATAGAAATGTTAGAAATGTTTCAAATGTTCCACCCCAAAATCCAAGAACCATAGAAAATAATGTCATACATAACCATACCATAGCAGCTATAGAAAATGATGTCATACATAAGCAGTCTATATAATAGATAGCAATGATCCAACTGATGCTTCTCATAGAAAAAGTATACCACAGAGATGCTTCATATATGTTACCGCAATCATAGTTTACTACAAAAATTTGAGGCAAATGATATTTATCACAAATAGGCTTCATATATGTTACCACACAATTCTAATGACTTTTCATACATATAAATATAAAAAACACCTCACTGACTTAAGAACAAAAAAACATCCCATTGACTTAACAATGTCTGCTCTCAATATAAAGCACCTCATTGACTCAACAACAAAAATGTATCGAATTTAAAACAATTTCCTGCATCGAATGTAAAACAGAAAGGCTTCATATATATATGTTAAAGGCTTCATATATGTTCCAAACCGAAATAGATGTTTTCAACAAGGAATTCCAAAGCTAGATTTGTACAATACATGATCAATACAGTATCCTGAACCTCACTTTTTAAAGAAATAACTATTTGCAAACATAATAAAAGATTGTTTCAGAAAAGAAAAGAATAGAATAGAGGAGTTGAAGTTGTAATATGTGTTTAAAACCAATCTCTCAAACCAACAACTAGCAGCTATCACCAAAAAAAAATTCTCCCAAGCAGGTATTTTAACAAGAGATCTGAAGAGAAGATACGACATACTATATACGTATTCACATTTCCCCCAAGCAAGCTAACCGAGCCAGCAAACAGGAAAACACATACTTACCGAACCTGTAAGCATTTGTATTTAAGAAATAATTAGATGCATCATCAAATGAATAAAGCATAGAAATGCTTCAATACATCATCCATATAACTCCCAGAGGGACATGACTATAGCATCTATATAATTTCAATTCTAAAACCAGACTCGCATTTACCTCAACATAATATCAATGCAACAAATCAGACTTGCATTCACCTTAAAAATTGTTCTGTCATCATAAACTCGAAGAGCAACAAACCCCCTCAGCATTAAAATAAAAACTAGATATTCCAATACAGCAAAAGCCCCATCAACTCACATAAACACCCATAAAACACACACTTCACAAGCTCACTTCACAAGCTCAAAAAATGAATCGAAATATCGTTATCAGGATATTTTGTTGCAATATTTTCCCCAAGCAACAAAAAAGATAAAGAAATAGTGAGTCTTTCAAGTTTTTTTCCAGATCATAAAAAATTATAAAAATAAGTTCTGATTTGTAAACATAAAGGGAGAGTAAGCAGATAAACAATATAATAAAAAGTCTCATATAAGCATTAAGTTTCAAATAATCCCCTCATATATAACCGCATGTGGCCATCAATACTGCTTCAAAGAGATGCATCATGCATTCAACAAATTCTGTTACCAACAAATTCAATTCCAAACAAATTCTATTACCAACAAATTATTCTCCATACTCGAACGAATACAGAAGACAGCAGTTGCCCTTAAAAAAGGGTCATCCAAGTTGCTTCAAATAGAGACCATTCATCCAATTTCGATAACGAAACATGAAAAAACCCAACAGTGATTGCCCTTAAAGTATAGCGTCATCTAAGCTACTATAAACATGAATACCAATTAAAATAAAAGTCCTTCATGCCAATCAGACAAATCCCTCACTAGGAGCTCCATTTCCCACCAAACAACCCTCATTCCCATTTAAATAAATAAATCACAGGTGAACCGCAACAAATATGTTTAACCACAATTTATAAATCACAATTTAAAATTCATGCCACCTTACAATTTAAAATTCATGCCACCTTGGAAAACAGATGCAGCTTATAGGGTTACCAGATGCAAATAACAAAAATAACAGCTCTCCATCAAGCTGCAAACTTCCACCAACATAAAACAATATATCCACAGTAATTATAAAATGAGCTCAAAGCTGCTATTAAAAATAACAATATATAGTTTAGGCCATACAAAGAAATTTATCCAAACAAAGGAATTCATATGCAAGAAGTGAGCTATTTGAAATATCTGTGATTCTCCCCCAACTTTTAAATATCATAGCTCAACCACCATATTTAACATTTGTGATCCTCCCCCAACTTTGCATCCCCACAAATTCTGGAAATAAGGGTTGTTTGGTGAGATTTAATGCAGTAAAACCAAAAGTTCTTCACCTACAATCACTCATGTAATACATATCACTTCTAAATAAAAAAATAAGTGATATGAATGTATTCCAGATTATTAGCAGCGGTTGTCCTAAAAAAATTGGGCCATCCAAGCTGCTAGAAATTATGTACATCGTAAATCCTTCACCAACAATGAATTCCAGATAAAACTCACTCTGCATATATGATACTTTGAAGTGTAACATATATTCATTTTCATCACAACAATAGCATAACACCTTTCATACTAATACTATTCAAGTCATCCATATTAAATAGTTCAAAACAGGTGAACATAAAAATGTCAAACATAGTTGTGTAACAGCAGATGTCCTTACAGAAAACCCTAAAATAAAGTTTCATTCTTAATTGTCTAGCCAAACTTTAAAATACATTACTTAACATGTTTCACTAATGTCGTCTGCTATTTAATCTCTCAGAGCTGCCATTTCAGATGCCCCTTCACCATCTCTGACCATCTCTGGTATTTGTTTCAAGTGAATCCATTTCAAGCTGTGGTATTATGCGGCCCACATAGTACTCAAATGCTTCGGGGGGAATTTGCTGTAAATCTGCATCAACCATGACAAATTCTGCGTCAGCTCTTCTAAAAAAGTTTGTAGTGACATGGTGACCACTACTATCTGGACCTGCTTCGGAAATGGATAAGTGGACATATCACGCCAGAATGCTCTCTACAGTCTTCTTCCACACTCCGAATGACGTTTGATTACGCATCGCAATGATCAATGCCTTTTATTGAACAATTTTTTCTTCCCACGTGCTACACCGTTTGACCTTTCAAATTTGCGATATGATACTTTGTATTTGGATACGGCTTAAGAAACCCTCTTTGTAAAGGATATCCGGGGTCGACCAAATAGTACTTACCTGTTGCGTGATGTTTGTTACAAATAGAAGTTCAAAAGAAAATAAATTTCTCAATTATACATACCTAGAGGAGGGTAAGGGAACCCATATGCTCGATTTCTAGTAGCAAACTTGAAAACACGGTTATCATATGCGCTACCTTCTCATCTAGCCATCACGAAAGTAAAACACATATTGAAATTACACACGACCATGACATTTTGTGTTGGGGATCCACACCGTCTGATGTAAGCAACTTTATCTGCAGAAGACAGTCGTGCATCGACGTGTGTTCCGTCAATAGTCCAATACAGTCCTGTGGTGCAGAAAATATTTAAAATCAATTATATTTTTTTCTTGAAAATAAATGTTATGTTGGGCACTTACCTTGAAGAAGGGCATGTATCGAGAGTCATTTGCAATTTGTATGGGAATGGTCTGGAACGTTGGATCCTCGGGTTTTACTATCCTGTATGCCAAACTCACCAACGCATTCAAACCCACAGAAAAATATCTACTAATGGTTTCCTAGGAATGTTGGAATCGCTTCATAGCTCCTCTAATAGATTCATTTTGGGATAAGATATACAGGGTAATTGTCAATACCTCTCCGACAGTTGTTCTTGATGAGCCGTGTAAACCATGAAAATCCCAAAGTTCATTAAGCAGGTCGAGAATGTTGTGAAAAACGATGACAATAAAGCGAAAATGGAACGAGAAAAATTGCACGCAGAAAAAATACAAGAGTGACACATATTTACGTGGTCCGACAAACTTGTCTACGTCCACGGAGCTGCAGAGGATTTTACTACTTCGAGGAATTACACCGTCGAGCTCCTCGACGTTTACCTCGACGTTTCTATTTTCTTCTCCCTTCCTCTCTCTTCCTCTCTTTCTCTTAGCTCTCAAGAGGACTTGACTTGGCCTCTCTTAGCTCTCAAGACTCTTCCTCTCTTTCTATCTTAGAGGACTTGGCTTGTCTTTGCTTGACTTGCATTTCCTTTAAACAAAAAGAGACTATTTATAGAAACATGAGAGCGGTAGGTGGAAGGTAGGTGAGCGGTAGGTGGGTGTGGTAGGTGAGCGGTATGTGAGATACTTAATTAAGAAGCTAACTAAATTCGGTGGACCGAGTCTCCACATTACCCAACAATTCTCCCACTTGGAGACTGAGACATTGAATGCATCACCTACTAGCTGCATTATCTACTAGCTGTACCGACCTTTTCCTCAAACATGATATCCTCCACCTCTGCAACTCAAAGCCCCTGTCTTCATGTCAGAAGATCAGCTAAAGTTGAGCACAACTTCAGCAGCTAAAGTTGAGCACAACTTCAGCTTCTCACGAGTAACACCCTCAGTTGATATATTACCGTCAACGTAGCATTGTACCTCCAAGCTCTTTCATGGGTTACTCTTGTATCTAACTTTCACTGCATGAGCAATATCTTGTCCCTGCTGAAAGCCGTTTTCAACAAGTCCAGCTTTGTACCTCTTACTGCCACCAAGCACAGTCTTCACCCGATACACCCACTTGTTGTGCAATGCTTTCTTCCTTGATAAAAGTTTTGTCAGCTCCTAAGTCTGATTCCCTAGTAGATAATTTGTCTCCTCCTTGGTCAGCTCCCACTTGCTCGAATTCTCATCTTGCAAGATTTTTTCATAACTCTGTGGTTCTCCATCATTTGTCTGTATAAGGTGAGGTTTTCCTGCCTTTGACACTTTACCACTTTTCAGGAAATTAACCTTCTTCTGCTTCAACATAATGCACCTTGACTCATGTGTCATCGGCTGAGTAAACCTGTAGTCATATATAGTGTGTCAGTTTTCTTACCCCGAGCCAGTACTAATGCTTCTTTGGTAACCTTCCAGGTGTTATCTGAGAACACTACCGAATGACCACCCTCATTGAGCTGCCCAACAGAGATGAGATTTTTCTTCAACTCAGGAACGTGGCTGACCTTTTGCAAAATCCATTTGCTCTTGTTAGGGAGTGTAATATCAACGTCTCTCATCCCCACCACGTCCAGAGCTTTTCCATCAGCCAGATGTACCTTTTTAAAAGTTACCTGCAACATAATTTCACATTAACTCCCGACAGAAAGATGTATGGAAGGAAGCCCATGAATTCAGTATTCAGTCATTAAAAAAAAACTGTAAACTACCAGAAATAGTACATCATGTATTTCTTTAGTTACAACATTAGTACCATCATTCTCCTTCTTCTTAAGATTCCTGCAGTTCCTTTTTTATGTATGTGACCAGCCTTGCCACACACAATTCCAGCAGGTTGCCTGCTGACTTTACTTTGATTTTGATCTTCGACGATTTGAGTTTTTATCTTGTGATCTCCCTCTGGAATCAACAATCAGTGCCGAACTTGAACACGAGACATCGCCAGAATCCTTTCTACGCACCTCCTCAGCCAAAATCAAATCACAAATATCATCATACTTCAACTTAGATTTACCTGCCCTGCAGAACTGCTAACTGTGCTAACTGCCATCCTCATAAATTTTCAGCTATTTGACAATGAAGCCAGCAATATCAGCGCACGTATCTCATCATCAAAATCAATTTCAACAGATGTCAATTGATTTGTGATAGTATTGAAATCATTTATGTGTTCAGCAACAGACATACATTCCACCATTTTCAAGTTGAATAATTTTTCATCAGATGTACCTTGTTATTCGCCGATGACTTTTCATACATACCTGATAAAGCCGCCACGAGATCTGCAGCAGTCCTCTCTTTGATGACGTTGTGGGCAACCGATCTCGACAGGGTTCATCGTATAAACCCCAGAACCTATTGATCCAACATATTCCATTCAGTCTCGTCCATCTTTTATGGTCGTTTTCCTAGTAACAGAAGATGAAGTTTCTTTCCACAGAGGTAATCTTTATCTGCATCCTCCAGTAAGCAAAATCTGTGTCATTGAACTTCTCGATCCACGATGTTATCACTTCGTCTTCGTCCATCGTTTTTCCTTATATTCGAACCAAAACTCTGATACCAGTTGTTGTGAAAAACAATGGCAATAAAACGAAAATGAAACGAGAAAAATTGCATGCAGAAAAAACACCAGAGCGACATAGATTTACGTGGTTTGATAAAATTTCCTACATTGACTACGTCCACGGAGCTGCAGAGGATTTTACTACTTTTTATTTCTTCGAAGAATTACACCGTCGAGCGCCTCGACGTTTACAAAAAAATTTCTATTTTTTTCTCCCTTCCTCTCTCTCTCTTCCTCTCTTTCTCTTAGCTCTCAAGAGGACGACTTGACCTTGCTTGCCTTTGCTTGGCTTGCATTTCCTTTAAACCAAGAGAGACTATTTATAGAAACATGAGAGCGGTAGATGGAAAGTAGGTGAGCGGTAGGTGGGTGTGGTAGGTGAGCGGAAGGTGGGATACTTAATTAAGAAGCTAATTAAATTCGGTGGACCGGGTCTCCACATTACCCAATAGAGAAATATCACCTTCGTCATACGTAATGTGTTTGCAAACCTTATCAGGTGTCCACGTAATAACTCCCCGACCTATTTTTCTCCTATCTTACTCGATGTCATACAAGGGGTTCGATCAACGTATGTATGATAATAGTAATATAGCAAGATAAGGGCGATAACAACTTTGCGGTTGTGGTTAAGTTGTTTTTCATCCATTCTACAAAATGTGGTAAATGATATTCTTTTAAACATGTTAAACGTTAACTTGAAGTAACAGGAATGATACTACAGTAAGAGAAATAAAAGAAGACATAAACATAAATTATAATGACACAAACAAACGCATAGAGTTAAATAAAGACATATTAGCAAAGAGTCCATCACATAATTATTACAATGACTGGTACTAAAATAAAAACAAATGTCAACTCTAATCGTCAACCCTAATCAATATCGCAAGTAATAAAGTCGGAATTCTGGATCCAAATTCGCGAAGAACTGTCTACGAGTAGAGTTCCCTAGCAACTTCACATATTTTAGATACGTGGGTTCGTCTTCCTTAACATCAGGATATGCATTTAGGATTTTAAGACACTCGTAAATTGAGTAGTTGTTTGGTGTTGATGGTGGTGCAGTCTTCGGTTTGCAGGATTCAAGTAACGTCTCTATGGAACCTCTTTCAAATGCGGCTCCAACTTTCTTCTTTTCCTCTCTGGGACGCTTTGTCCCACCGGTTGATTGAACATCTGTATGGAGTTGGATGGGACCTTCTCCAGACTCACATATGCACAGATGTTCAATCAACCGGTGGGACAAAGCATCCTAGAGCGGAAAAGAAGAAAGTTGGAGCCGCATTTGTAAGAGATTCCATAGAGACGCTACTTGAAACCTGCAAACCGAAGGCTGCACCACCACCAACACCACCACCAACACCAAACAACTACTCAACTCACGAGTGCCTTAAAATCCTAAATGCATATCCTCGTGTTAAGGAAGACGAACCCATGTATCTAAAATAAGTGAAGTTGCTAGGGAACTCCACTCGTAGACAGTTCTTCGCGAATTTGGATCCAGAATTCTGACTTTCTTACTAGCGATCTTTTATGAATGATTGATTATGGTTGACATTTGTTTTTATTTTAGTACCAGTCATTATAATAATTATGTGATGGACTCTTTGCTATTATGTCTTCATTTAACTCTATGTGTTTGTTTTTGTCATTATAGTTTATGTTTATGTCTTCTTTTATTTCTCACACTGTAGTACCATTTTTGTTACTTCAAGTTAACATTTAACATGTTTAAAAGAATATCATTTACCACATTTTGTAGAATGGATGAAGAACAACTTAATCACAACCGTAAAGTCATTATCGCCCTTATCTTGCTATATTACTACTATCATACATATGTTGATCAAACCCCTTGTATGACATCGAGTCAGATTGGAGAAAAATGGGTCGGGGACTTATTACGTGGACACCCGATAAGGTTTGCAAACATATGTCGTATGACGAAGGTGATATTTCTCGATCTGCTTAATGAACTTCGAGATCTTCATGGATTACACGGCTCATCAAGAACAACTGTCAGAGAGGTATTGACCCTGTATATTTTATCCCAAAATGAATCTATTAGAAGAGCTATGGAGCGATTCCAACATTCCTCGAAAACCATTAGTAGATATTTTTCTGTGGGTTTGAATGCGCTAGTGAGTCTGACATACAGAATAGTAAAATCAGAGAATTCAACGTTCCAGACCATTCCCACACAAATTGCAAATGACCTTCGATACATGTCATTTTTCAAGGTAAGTGTCCAACATAATATTCATTTTCAAGAAAAAAATATAATTGATTTTAAATACTTTCTGCACCACAGGACTGTATTCGAGCTATTGACGGAACACACGTCGATGCACGGCTGTCTCCTGCAAAGAAAGTCGCTTACATCGGACGGTGTGGATCCCCAATACAAAATGTCATGGTCGTGTGTGATTTTAATATGTGTTTTACTTTCGTGATGGCTGACTGAATGAGAAAGTAGCGCATACGATAGCTGTGTTTTCAAGTTTGCTACTAGAAACCGAGCATATATGTTCTCTTACCCTCTTCTAGGTACGTATATTTGAGAAATTTATTTTCTTTTGAACTTCCATTTGTAACAAACATCATGCAACATGTAAGTACTATTTGGTCGATGTCGGATATCCCTTGCAAAAGGGGGTTCTTAAGCCGTATCCAGATACAAAGTATCATATCCCAGATTTTGAAAGGTCAAGCGTTGTAGCACGTGGGAAGAAAAAATTATTCAATAAAAAGCATTCATCATTGCGAGACGTAATCGAATGATCATTCGAAGTGTGGAAAAAGAAATGAGTTATATTGCGTGATATGCCCACTTATCCATTTCCGAAGCAGGTCCAGATAGTAGTGGCCACCATGTCACTTCACAACTTTATAAGGAGGCATCCTTCAAGAACTGATGCAGAATTTGTCGTGGTTGATGCGGATTTACAATAAATTCCTCCCAAAGCATTCTAATACCATGTGGGCCGCACCATACCACAGCTTTCGATGCCAGATATCCCTTGCAAAAGGGGGTTCTTAAGCTGTATCCAGATACAAAGTATCATATCCCAGATTTTGAAAGGTCAAGCGGTGTAGCACGTGGGAAGAAAAAATTATTCAATAAAAAGCATTCATCATTGTGAGACGTAATCGAATGATCATTCGAAGTGTGGAAGAAGAAATGAGTTATATTGCGTGATATGCCCACTTATCAATTTCTGAAGCAGGTCCAGATAGTAGTGGCCACCATGTCACTTCACAACTTTATAAGGAGGCATCCTTCAAGAACTGATGCAGAATTTGTCGTGGTTGATGCAGATTTACAATAAATTCCCCCCAAAGCATTATAGTACCATGTGGGCCGCACCATACCACAGCCTGAAATGGATTCACTTGAAACAAATATCAGAGATGGTGAAGGGGCATCTGAAATGGCAGCTCTGACATATCAAATAACAGACGACATTAGTAAAACATGTTAAGTAATGTATTTTAAAGTTTGGCTAGACAATTATGAATGACACCTTATTTTAGGATTTTCTGTAAGGACAATCTGCTGTTACATAGCTATGTTTGATATTTTTATGCTCACATGCTTTGAACTATGTAATATGAATGGCTTGAATAGTATTAGTATGAAAAGTGTTATGCTATTATTGCGATGAAAATAAATATATGTTGCACTTCAAAGTATCATATATGCAGAGTGAGCTTTATCTGAAATTCATTGTCGATGAAGAACTTATGATGGGCATAATTTCTAGCAGTTTGGATGACCCAATTTTTTAAAGGCAACCGCTGCTATACATCTGGAATACATTCATATCACTCATTTTTTTATTTAGAAGTGATATGTATTACATTAGTGATTGTAGGTGAAGAACTTCTGATCTTACTGCATTAAATTCCACCAAACAACCCTTATTTCCATGACTTGTGGGGATGCAAAGTTGGGGGAGGATCACAAATGTTAAATATGGTGGTTGAGCTATGATATTTAAAAGTTGGGGGAGAATCACAGATATTTCAAATAGCTCACTTCTTGCATATGAATTCATTTGTTTGGATGAATTCCTTTGTATGACATAAACTATATATTGTTGCTTTTAATAGCAGCTTTGAGTTCATTTTATAATTACTGTGGATATATTGCTCTATGTTGGTGGGAGTTTGCAGCTTGTTGGAGAGCTTTCATTTTTGTTATTTGCATCTGGTACCCCTGTAAGCTGCACCTGTTTTCCAAGGTGGCATGAATTGGTGGGCTAAACATATTTGTTGTCGTTCAACTGTGATTTATTTATTTGAATGAGAATGAGGGTTGTTTGGTGGGAAATGAAGCTGCTAGTGAGGGATTTGTCTGATTGGCATGAATGATTTTTATTTTAATTGATATTCATGTTTATAGTAGCTTGGATGACCCTATACTTTAAGGGCAACCACTGTTGGGTTTTTTCATGTTTCGTTATCGAAACTGGATGGATGTTGCCTTCATTTGAAGCAGCTTGAATGACCTTTTTTTCAGGACAACTGCTGTCTTCTGTATTTCATTCGAGTATGAAGAATAATTTGTTGGTAACATAATTTGTTTGGAATTGAATTTGTTGGTAACAAAATTTATTTGGAATTGAATTTGTTGGTAACAAAATTTGTTGGATGCATGGTGCATCACTTTGAAGCAGCTTTGATGGCCACATGTGGTTATATATGAGGAGATTATTTGAAACTTTATGTTTATATGAAACTTTCTATTACATTGATTACCTGTTTACTCCCCCTTTATGTTTACAAATCAGAACTTATTTTTATAATCTTTTGTGATCTGGAAAAGAACTTGAAAGACTCACTATTTCTTTTATCTTTTCTGTTGCTTGGAGAAAATATTGCAACAAAATATCCTAATAATGATATTTCAATCCATTTTTTAGCTTGTGAAGTGTGTTTTATGGGTGTTTATGTGAGTTGATGGGGTTTTTGCTGCATTAGAATATCTAGTTTTTATTTTAATGCTGAGGGGGTTTGTTGCTCTTCGATTTTATAATGACAGCAATTTTTAAGGTGAATGCAAGTCTGATTTGCTGAATTGATATTATGTTAAGGTAAATGCAAGTTTGGTTTTAAGATTAAAATTATATAGATGCTATAGTCATGCCATTCTAGGAGTTATATGGAAGATGTAATGAAGTCTTCCTATATTTTATTCATTTGATGGTGCATCTAATTATTTGTTAAATACAAATGCTTACAGGTTCGGTAAGCATGTGTTTTCCTGTTTGCTAGCTCGGTTAGCTTGCTTGTGGGAAATGTGAATACGTATATAGTATGTCGTATCTTTTCTTCAGATCTCTTGTTAAAATACCTGCTTGGGAGATATTTTTTTTTGGGGATATCTGCTAGTTGTTGGTTGGAGAGTTTGGTTTTAAGCACATATTACAACTTCAACTCCTTTATTCTATTCATTTCTGAAGCAATATTTTATTATGTTGGCAAATAATTATTTTCTTTAAAAAGTGAGGCTCAATGTACTGTATTGATCATGTATTGTATAAATTTGGCTTTGGAATTCCTAGTTGAAAACATCTATTTCGGTTTGGAACATATATGAAGCATTTCTGTTTTACATTCGATGCAGGAAACTGTTTTACATTCGATGCATTTTTGTTGTTGAGTCAATGAGGTGCTATATATTGAGGGCAAGCATTGTTGAGTCAATAAGATGTTTTTTTGTTGTCGAGTCAATAAGGAGCTTTATATATTTATATGTATGAAAAATTATTAGAATTGTGTGGTAGCATATATGAAGTCTCTCTATGATAAATATCAATTGCTTCAAACTTCTATAGTAAACTATGGCTGCGATAGCATATATAAAGCATCTCTGTGGTATACATTTTCTGTGAGAAGCATTAGTTGGATCATTGCAATCTATTATATAAACTGCTTATGTATGACATAATTTTCTATAGTTGTTATGGTATGGTTATGTATGACATCATTTTCTATGGTTCCTGAAATTTGGGATGAAGCATTTGAAACATTTCTATGTCTGCTATTTGATGTACAACATTCGGATTTACCTGAGAAATTGAGTGGTATATATGTAAAAATTTCGGAATTATCTGCTGCAGGTAATTATAATTATTGTTGGTACATATGTTATAGCTTTCCCATATTATTTCGGATTTACCTGCTGCATCTACACTTTCTGCAGTACATATGCGTTTCGAATTATCTGTTGCATCATTTGGGTGCTACGCATCCATGTATATATTTGATTCATTTGTGTGCTTCAAACTACATGTCGTTTTGCAAATATGTTTGGATATATGGATTAATGGACGAAATGCTACTATATAGATTTATGTCCTATTTAATTTTTTTTCTTAATACTAAATTGTACTGATTTTAATGAGATAACGGAGGAGCAGTTTGGACGGCCATAGACATTTGTTGTCAGCAACCGCTGCTTCCATACCCTGGCAAGTATACTTTCAATATTTGCTCAATTTTTTGACTGATCTATTCAATTTTTAATAACTGCAAGACGATGAATTCCACATATTCAGGGAAGTCTGAGAAAGTGACGTGTCGGTGCGGACTACCGTCCTTGCTACTCACGTCACGCCTGACACATAACTTTGGGAGGCAGTTTTACAGATGCCCGTGGTGGGCACAACGACAAGAGGACTGCAGTTTCTTCAGGTGGGCCGACAAGGAGTCTGTTTCTATGATATCTCAGCTGGACACCGCTATTCAGAGTTCTTTAATCTCAAAATTTCAAAACACCGCATCTGATTCGAGTGCTTCCTTTTCTACTGCATCCCAGTCGAACAGGTTCGCTCAGGGTTCTGGAGTGTTAGAGTCGGGCAGCATGAGCTGTGATATGCAGCTACATTTTAAAGTCAACATTATAATTTTTTTCCTTGTCATTTTGACATGTTATTTTTTCTATGTTATTTTTTGACATGTTATTTTTTCTTTTTTTTGATCTTATTATACTCCATATTAGTATGTGAAGGTGCATTTTATTTTTTTAGATATGTTTCGTTTGATGTGATCGAATATATTTGAGTTATATAAATTTAACATCACTTTTTTGTATTCTCTTCTCTTAACATTTGATCTCTAATTTTGTTGAGAAAAATAATAAAATTTGCTACACAGATTATTAATTCAACTAAAAAAAATTGCAAATAAACTGTTTACAAAAAGCACAAACCAAATAACTAAAGCACAAACCAAACAAAAAGCACAAACCAAATAACTAAACAGCTTATTCAGAACAGGGGCACAATGATCATTTTACCAGAATTAACTGTTTTTCAAACGCACAAACCAAACAACCAGATAGCTTATCCGGATCAGCTGCTCATCAGCAGATTATCAGGATAAGCTGCTTATCAGCGAAAGCTGGATAAGCTGCAGCTGCCCTAAACAGACCCTTAGAGGGCTGTAGGAGCGTATTGGGGAAGGACTTCATGCTGGCCGAAGGGATTTCGGAGACTGTAGAGAGCATTCTGGCTGCTAAAGGAGAGCTAGGGTGATACCATTCAAGGAGTCCTAGCAAACGAAGACGACAGTCAACGACGAAACAGACAAATTGCTTAGATAAACGAAAATGAAGTCGATTCATTTGACCGACACAGACGAAGATGTCATCGCAGGAAAAAAGACTACAACACCGTTCAAAGAAGAGTACGCCGCAAATTTGATCGAACAATACTGATGAAGTCGTCGATTTAGGTGAAGAGTGACACCGTTCGAAGCAGACGATCAACGCCCTAATATTGTAGCAGGGTGACGTGAAGCAGACGAAGCCCATGTCGCCAACAATGCCTAGCGATGCAGTCGGTCCAAATGAGTCTCTGATACCATGAAGAAAAGTAGAAAAACCATCTAGGGCAAATGTAGTTAAGGCTATTACAACTTACCAAATACAAAAAAAACAATAATATGAAAGACTCACCATTTAATAAGAAACAAAAAAAAGAAATAAACTTAAATAGGAAACTCCATTAAATAGTTTCCACAAATTGATCCTGTGGGGCCCATATGACAAGTGGTCTGAGCCACCTAACAGGGACAAAATTCAACAATGAGCAAAAACCAATGCCATTAGCAAAACCAAATGAGTTCAAAAGCATATTGAATCCATTTTGTGCATGTATGCAAGGGAAAAGTGAGCAGGTAACCAGGCTCATACAAAGCCACTGCATTTAAGGAGGGCTGTAAGATAACACAGAAACATCTCACCTTGTGCTGAAGCCTCATTATAGTAGATATTAAAAGTTTATCACCGATGATTTGCCGTAGCCTCTTAACCAGGTCAAGCCTGGTTATTTGTCTCTTCTGAAAAAATAAAAAATAATAAATAAGTCCATCAAATGAACTCAAATTTTTGAAGGGAAGAAGCATCAACAGAAGAAGGATGTGATGGCTTAAAATAAACCTTGAATTCTTCATAATGTTTATTAACAAGATCCATATCTTGAGAAGAAACTTTGGTTGAAATTGCAGCAAACAACATAGAAAAGGGCATCCATGGGGATGTTGGTTTTGGATCTCTACCGAATGAACCAGCTATAGGAAGTAACTGGTCGGCTGGTCCAAGTGCTGGCTTATTATTGCCTACCTGAAATGTTTAAATATTACCATTACGGGACTTCAATTTTCAACTTTATCAAAACTAAGTTACAGCTTGATAATATTAAAATATTATAAACAGATGAAACCCCAATGAAAAAATTACTACTCATAGAACACTGAAAAGTAAAATGACCAAGCTACAAAAAAGAACGAGAAAAAAAATTAAAACTTTATTTGCATCAAAACTCCTGCATAAGAAAGCTAAATAAGAAAACAAATTAATAAATACAAATAATAATTGTATTTTATTTTTAGACTATTTAATTCAAAATAAATATAATAAAGCTAAAATGTGCACCTTAGATGGTGAAACACGTGAAGTACCATCACTAATTGTGGAATCAACTATCCTTTCTTTTCCAAAAATAAACTCTGAATCCAAGATAAGCGTCAAGAGATCCATAGCCAAGTTGCCAAACCTTACAAATACTAAAATAGAAATGTTAAAAGAATAAATATTTTAACCAAATAAGAAGTACCTCTAGCCTCAGAAAGTAACTTGAAAGTCACAGCATATTCTAGATAGATGTGAGAATGCATATTTTTATCCCATATAACATAATGCTTCGGTGCTTTAAGATCATCCACCCCACTGTCAAATTTGTCACTACTCGGTTGAGATTGTGTTGATCCAGGATGAACAACTTCCACATTGCCCATAATGATGCGGCATAGAATCATATGAGACAAACCATTTTCGTCAACATCGGAATAGCTAGCACTGTTAATACAGATTTGTGAGCAGGCTATAATTCAAAAAAGCAAGTCATAAGCAGTTTGTGGATATATATATATATATATATATATATATATTGCAAAGGAATGGCCGGAGACAATGATACGAGCCCTAACTATCCCTCGAGTGCCTATAATTCGAGCACCACACCCTACACTCGGAGGGAATCGAATCAGACCACAGGGGACTTACAACTGAAAAACAGATATCCGACCAACTAATCTGAGTATGCGGAGCATATATATATATATATATATATATATGATGTCATTTTAAGCTTACGTTTGTACATAGCATATTTTTTACTCCCTGGGGCATGGATTGAAGGTTTGACAACCCACAATGAACAATGTTTATTATGACCAATAAAAAGAAAACCTCACCAGACATTGGAGCGGTTTACTGGAGCAAGATGAATGCCCAGGCCATATGTAGTACCCCGAACCGGCTTTTCAATTCTCCTAGCCCCACACAATAAAATATCTTCCACAGCAGACTTGCTGGAAGGCAGCCATGCATATCTTACGTTTGCATTACCACCACGAAGACTCTTGATGATCTCAACTTGCTTCTGGAAAGTTTGAAAACAAACTTCTCCAAATCTATTAACAGTAGGTGTCCTTAAGATGCTAACTACATCATTGGCATTAACATGAGGGTATAATCCGCACAGAAAAAGACTCCTGATGGAGCCCAAGATATCTAAAGCATAGTCTGCTCTGGTCTCTTTCACCTGCACAGATTCTGAATCTGATATATTTGCAATAGTAAAAGAGCGCGGTTCATTCTCTCCCATTCTTTCACCATTATCGATAGAATAATTGTCAACAATAATAGGTTCAGCAAGCTTCACCGGTTCATCATCATCAGGGCGTACAAATATTGAGCTTTCAGACGCACTCGTAAGGACCCCACAGTGATTTATTTCTCCTGATCCATTTGGCAATCTAGCAGCATGAAGATTTCTGCCATTGACGAATCTATGTGCAACGCAAGATTCCGGATAAAAATCTGGAAAGAAGCATTTTCCATGTTCATCAATCCAAGCAATAGGCATGCTGAGACCTGTTTTTGAATCTATATGAAGCATATGGACAAAATCCAACAAAAACTGCTCGTTTTTATGTGTAATCTCTATTATCGCCTTCTTTAACCGGAAATCTTCACGCATAAGGTCACAAATCTCAGCAGCAAAGTCCTTCCATTCACTGTCATGGTAAAACAACAACCGTTGGGGCAAGCCACTCTTCATGAAGTTGAGATAATTTCTAACAGTGAGGTTGTTAAAAGGTAGGAAATGCTGAGTATAACAATCACAGGCTTTAATCATATTGCAACATGACAAAGTTGGCTGGTCAGCCCCAGGCTTTTCAGATGCTAACCTGCTGCAAACACTAGTAAATTGTGGGGAAGAGGATGGTCTCTTCTTCATAAAACTGTTAACTCCAGAATTATGCAACAACTTTTCATTTTCCCCATCCATTTATATTAAGAAAAGAAACAGCAGTAGGAAAAATCTAAATACTATTCATCCGGGAAGCCTGCCTACACAGTTATTTACAAATATACGGAGATTATCCATAAGAACTCATGTCCACCAATCTCTTCTCAAAAACCCTGAACGGTAAAATAATAGACAGAAGAAACAAAGAAGATTAACAATATCACCGCATTGGAATGCAAACAGTTTGTAGAAAGCAGCACTTAATAGAAAAGGAATAAAATAAATTGCAAGAGAACGCAACAAAAGCATTGAGTTGAAAAAAAAATTAAAAAAGATCATACTAGTCCAATATCATGGAAAACATAAGAACATATTTATGAAATCGAATGAAAGGGAGATCCTATACGAAGAACATGAGTATTCTCACGAATTCTTAAAATAAAATATTAATTTGATACCATGTATAAAGTACATAAATAGTTCTACACATACTTCAGGGAAAACAGTGCCACAAATAATACAATAAATATGCATTGCAGCACTAACAAACATCGTAATTCAAGTTTAAAGAAAATAGTACTGATAAAAGACACCGTGGTATAAGGCTCCTACCAATATGATTAAAGAGAGATGCCAAAGGTCTAAGATTCATAATACGAAGCTAAGAAAGATGCACAAAGAAACAAAAAAAAAAAACAGCAATTAAAAAATTTCCAAATTTTCATTTTAGCAAATATTGACTTCTTTTTATTTAAAATAAGACATATTTCATTCAATTCTAGAAGTAATAAAAATTACCAAACTTGAAAATCCACAAAAAATCTGAGAAAGAAAATAAAATTCATGGTCATTAAGATACATACTGTAATAATAATAATAAAAATATATATAATATTTATATATATATATTTATAAGCTAAGCAGCACCACTTAGTGCAGCTATTTAAAAGAAAGCTAAAAAAAGGGAAGGGGACGTGATTTTTATACGTCAAAATTAGGTTCTCCACTATTCTGGAGATGTATGTTTCAATTTGGATTTCTTTTGCAATCCATAAGCCCTATATTTTACTTATATCCAAAATAGCCTAAAAATTGTTAGGCTTATTGAGGAAGCTAAACTCAGAGGTGATAATTAATAAGTTGGCAAGGCAAGAGGAAAAAGAATTTTGAAATATTACGAATCATAAACTTCTACAACTCTTTTCTTAAATATGAAATTTTTTTTTTTTAGAATGTAATGTAATTTCTTAGACATGAAGAACTGATACCATGATAATTTATAGTTAAACAGGTAAGCTATAATAAATAAGTACATAAAGAAAATTATGATTAAAATTTTATCTCAATGATAATGCCTTGTAGATGTAAACTTGAAATTATTATAGAAAATATAATAATAAACGATAAGCTAAGCTAATTTTAGAAAGGAGGGTGCATATTAGATATTGATTTTAAATTCAATAATTTTTAAATTGAGTACTAAATAAATATAAAAAATATATAAATCGAATTACTAATAATGACAAATGAATATATTAGATATAAGTAATAGTAGGATTAAAAAATTCACTGTGAGAGAAAAGAAGTAAAACAATTTTGATTCAATTAATTTTGAAATTCCAAAACTGTTTAATCTTTGAGTTCCAAAACTGTTTCAATTAAATAAAAAATTCCAAAACTGTTTAATCTTTGAGTTCCAAAACTGTTTCATACTTGCTTCCAACAGTTGTCCTGCTGTCGCCAGCCACACCGACACCTTCCCCGATGTTGTTCAACACTTCACACAACTTGTCCTGCTGCCGTCCAGACCCTCAACCGCCCTCCAGCAACCACCCCGACCTTCCAACCCTTGTCCAGCAGTTGTCCTGCTGCTGCCAGCAACCGGAAACAAGTCGACTACGTGCTGTCCTGCTTCCAGCCACCAGCCAGCAGATCTCCTACCTGCTGCCAGCCACCAGCCAGCACAACTGCAGCAACCTTCCTCCCTGGTTGGACCTGCCACTCGCCCTAGAGGAAGCTTTCTTTGTGTTTTGAGTTGTTTTCTTTCTTATTTCGCAGTGTCATTGTTGTCTTTTGACCGTTTGGAAGTTGTGGTCATTTGTTTCCATTTTTTTATGAGTCTTCGCGTAGTTGTTCGTAATTCAGTAATAATATTTGCTATTGCTGTCGTGAATTGGGTTAACTTCGGTATCACTTATTTAACCAAAAGGGTAATTTATAATTTAGGTCCATTTTTGCTTACCTAACCCTTCAAAGATAAAACTTCCCTCTCATCGAATCATAAATATTTTTAATTTTACAGCACTTCGAAATTAAAACACAATTTCTGTTTGCAAAAATGGCTACAAGCAGAAAGTGAACGTGAAATACATAACAATTGTGTTTATCCAAACATATGCATCAACAAATCCAAACATTATTATGAGATCCAAAGTAATAGTGTATAGTGGTCTTACTCATGGATTCCGAAGAAACTTTATTTCGAAATCCTGTTTTTTTTTCCATTCTCCTTTCTCATCTGCAGTATGAACTATTCTATATTCTTTCCTAACCCCCCTGATTGCTATTCTTGATGTTATTCTTGTAGTGCTTACTCCATAACATCAATGATCTATCAATTAAAGGCCAATCATAAAGGTATGTTTCCTCCCTTATTTTTCCGTACATAACATATGCCAATCTTAAAGATACGTTTCTTCCTTTTTTGGAACTCGACACCAAGTATGAAACAGTTTTGCAAGTTTTAGTAGTAGTTCTGATATTTTCTTCTTTCTTGTATATAAATGAACTCCGGGAGGCAAGGGAGGCAAGGGCCATGCTTCTGCCAGGTATATTTACACAAGGTTATCACCCATGACTAGGTTTTTGTTTCCCAATGAATATCTTGTTCTGGACTATTTAACTGATGAAGGACAATCAATTGAACCCACACCGTAATTTATTTTATCTAGCAATTGATTTATCAATTGACTTGAACCAGATTATCTAATTTAAATCTGTAGGTATGTACCAATTATTCCTAATTATTCACATGGTCTTAGTAAATGGAAGTGGGGGAATTGGTACAGGTTGGAGCTCTAACATTCCAAATTATAATCCAAGAGATATTGTTAAAAATGTTAATTGTTTGCTTAATAATGAGCCAATGGTGTCGATGGATCCATGGTATCGAGCTTTCAAGGTAAAGATGACATCTTTTACATCTTTTTATGTAAATAGGTTGGTGTTTTCTCCAAGTAATATCTGGAATCACACTTGTCCGCTCATATAATGAAGGCCTAATTGAGAAAACAATAGCGAAGGAAACTGGTGCCACTACGTACACCGTCACTGGCATCAGAGGGGATTGAGGAATATGATACACCAAAACAAAGTGAGTGTTCTTCCTCTTGGCATATTTCATTATATCTACTACATGTCCTAACTCTTAATCCTCTCCACAGTTGTTGAGGAGTTTTTTTCATTTAAAGATTACATATTATGAGAAAAGAAAGGTGAGATGGCATTGAATAAGTTAACACCTCCAATGATTATTCTCTGGATTTCACTTACAAATAAGAACAAATTATGCCAAATTTACACAGAAAGCTTTGTTGGATACTCTTGAGTTGAAGCTTCTTATAGCTGGACAACAAAGCTTGGTTCATTCTTGGTGTTATTGAAGGTCGGATCAAAGTTAACAAGAGGAAGGGGGCAAAATTGTTCCTTGAGCTGAAAGAGAAACGGTTTACACCAATTGCCGGAGGAAACTAAGCGCATTGATGCAGCTACAGCGGGAGTTAAAGTCTTTTGTGGCCAGAATTAATAATTATGCTGATTATTCAAATCTTTGGTCGACTAATAATTGTAATCATTGAGACAATTTGACAAAGTTGAACTATTCTCAGAAGTATACATGGAAAGCATACCCTATGTGTTTAGAGTTTAGACTTTGTTTTAATTTTTAGAACTTTATTGCCTTTACACCAAAACCAAATGAATGTGCGAGTACTCATTAATTCGTGATTATATTTTGATGGAAGTTTTGTTAGACTTATTTATAATGTTTTGGGAGATTAACATGCATGCCACTCAATTCATATGTATTTACATATCTAAAACCTAAACTTAATTTTTTACATATAAATTTTTTACATATATGTCAAACTTACCTTTGCAGGAAATGTATATTTCAATTTTTAAAAAGTTGAATTACTGGTATTTTTGCTGTGATATGAAAATTTTGGGTGGAATAAATTTAAAAAGTAAAGGTTGGGTGCTTGGTATGTAAATGCGTGGAAATTGGGTCGTATGCATGCAATGTTTTTTATGAGTAACTTCTTTTTGAGGTTATGATAAAAATTTTGTGAAAAAAAAAAACATTTTATTTTTTTTTAATCAAATGCAAGATAAATTTACAGCTCTTTTCAATTCCTTGATTTAAACCAACATTAAAATTTCAAGTGCAATCGAGCTTATAAAACGAGTCAAACTCAAGCTTTCCATTCGAGCTCGAGTTCATGAGTAGAGCTCGAGCCTAATTTATTTTTTCTCGAGTCGAGCTCGAGCTCGAGCCAAATTTACATTATACGAGCTAATCTCGTTTGAGCCCAAATTCGAGCTCGACTCAACTCGCTTACACCACTACTGAGATCTCAATAATTAAAAGTTATCAAAATAAGAATTTCTATAAAAAATTTTAAGAACTAATATCAAATTATAAATCGGTTAGAATGCATAGCACCTCAAGTAAACATAATAATAAAACTTGATACAAGCTCAAAAACACACAAAAAAACATTGAGGGGGTTGTTTGGTTTGTGGAAAAAAGAGTAAAAAGTAAATGAAATTCAAGAATTATGAAAAATTGTTTGGTTTCGAGAAAACGGAGTATAGAGTAAAATTTCAATGAGGTCCAACTTTAGTCTTCAGTTATTCTCAGTGTATTTGAAGCAGACCCAAATTTGCCCGAGTTTTGAATGCACTGCAAATTATACCTATAATCATCAATGTCGCGGCCCGTCGCCTCCCATCACCACTGAACGATGAATACTATTGTCGCCACCTCCCGCCGCTACCGACCGCTACCGTCACTGCCTCCCGCAAAATGACAGTCATCAACACCGCCACCAACCCTCTACCCGTCACAGTCGGTCACCACCATGGCTGCCACTCGTCTCTGCCACAACCAACAAACGATGCCACCGTCAACAGCTGACGCCACCATCAACAGCTGACGCCACCATCAACTACTATCGCCTAGAGGTTTTAGACTAATTTCATTTTTTTCTTCAAACCAAACGCAAAAATGTAAACTCATGAATTTGTTTTATACTGAGTCAAACACTTTCAAAATATTTTAAATATTTTATATTTCAATTCCACTGCATTACTTTTTCAACATATCAAATAGTTTGGAAAAAAAATTGTCAATAGAAATAATCAATTGAAATATCCATGCCTCATGTTAGTACAAGAAGAATCAACCTTAGAAATTGTTATCAATAATTGCAAAGGGCTCTAAAAATCCGTATTGGATAGCACACGGGAGTTGAGGGTAAACAAAAAGTTTATTTAACATTCAATCATTCATTGTCAATTTTACATGCATTAAGTGATCCCACTAAACTAAAAAACAGCCAAAATAAGTAACTTGTCAAATTCACTTGAGACATAGCATAATATTGCAAGTTTCAATTCAATAAACTAGAACTTTTTGCAAATGAAAATAAATTTCTAACCTTAGTTTTTGCAAAATAGTGAGTTTCTAACTTTAAAATTTCCATCCCAGCACTTCCAAAATTCCTCCTTTCCAGCTATACTGCAATATTGAGAAATGAATAAAACTAATAGTTGAATAGATTACATTGCAAGAGAATGAAACAAAGCAGTAAATATGGCTACAACGCTTGAAATGAATAAATAAAGAAGCAGGTAACAAATAGAGACTCCAACATATGAAGCAGAGGGTCCGATAAAAGCTGCAGTGTAATTTTAGATAAGAAAATTGCATACGAATAGCTAGCAAATTTTGCTAAAACACTAGCAAATCAATAAACAAAGCAAGAAATAGTCGACATTTTACGGTAACGAGCACCTGGAACAATAGCAAGCAATTAGCGAAGTAGCTATTATAGCTAGAAACTGAAGGAGGGAGAGTTAACTGTTATAGCAAGTAACCAAATAAAACTACAAGGCAGCAGGCAGGTTAAACTCAAGGAACAAATGGCAGCCAATCTAACGATTGAAAGAACACGGAATGTTGCAGCATGAAGGAATCTAAAACACAATATTGGAACATGCACTTTATGTCTAAGGGTTGATTTGAAATGATATGCAATAGTAAAACCAATCCTAGCAAGATAATCAAAAACTAGAAAACACATTCCATTCTCACAAGAACCACAATCATATTCATATTGACAGCAAAAAAAAAATAGAAAAACCGTAAACTGAGAAGTAAAACAGCTAAAACAACATCACCGAATATTATTGTATTTCCCTAACCTGCAATGAAGATAAACTTTTTCGAGCAAAAATATAGTATATAGAATAGTAATATATTATCGAGAATTGAACAAACAAGACGAACGGACAAAGATTAAGCATGCCCATTTTGAAATGTACTTAAAAAACATGAAATGGGAGAAGTTTTATATAATGAAACTAAAACAAAATGAGTTTCTAAAAATAAAATCTCGGTACCAAAAACATGACTGTTACAATACATAAAAAATGGGAACTATAACCACCAAAACAATCTGCAAATAAAAAGCGACATCAAATATAAAAAATCATTAGAAAATATAATTATTATTAAAACAACCACGCAATTCTCAAGATATAGCATCTTAAGAACCAACATTAATAAAATAGTATTCAATATATCAAATTTCGAAAAAATAATTGACAATATTTTTAACTTATATTTTAAAATAAAAATAAGAAAATAAAATACAAGTTATAGTCAAGAAGATATAGAAGTAGAGAACTATGTTTAACATCACAACAACAATTATCATGACAAAAGTGCTCCCAAACAACTTAAATTAGGACGTTAATATTTTCCAACATTCAAGCACTCTTTACTAAGTAATGAATAAGATATTTAGTTCTATTTTACACAAAAATTTTCACAATTCTATCCATGTCACCTCCGTCTCTCATGTCCTTCCAATCTACATTAACTTCATTGTTTTTGTCTTATTGGAATATAGATTCTACCAACTATTGTCCATGTCTAAATAACCTTAATTTCTTTGCCACAATATATATATATACTTAATAAACTCAAAATGTAAAAAATTCATTTTGGAGCAGAATACACCCCTTGCATGCACAAACTAGTAATTGAAGTTCCTCGTAATTAGTTTAAACCAGTCCACATTCACTGCAGTTCAAGCTTTTGTTCAAGCATGGCTTGAAACTTGTTCAAACGTGGTTCAAATCCCGCTTCCAACCCAATCAAAAAGAAGTTAAGAGAAGGTTTGAGCAAAGTTTGAGTAAGGTTCTAATAGAGTTTAAACTGGGCTCAAGCAAATTTTAAACCAGGTTCAAAAACGATCCAGAAAGGGGACCAAGCAGTAATCTTACCAGATTTAAATAAGACTCAAACCAAATTTGAACTAGGAATTACGGTAGTTATTAAAGCAATCTGGACCTTTTGGAGTTGAGATGAGCAACATACCACATAATCACAAGCATAATAATAATGACTAAAACTAATAAGTGATATTATAATAATACTTGCATTAATTGGAGTCGCTTCTTAAATTACATTGCATACAAATTTTGGACAAATCGTCAAAAATTAAAAGGAAAATCTTCTAACATCAAATACTATACCAAAATTGCAACTATGACATCACAAAGGTATCAAATAATTGGCCCTGCAAGTAATTTCATTATTATGACATCATGCTCAAGTCTGTTCTGACTGCATTTAGAAGAGTAAAAATAAACGTAAAGAGGAAGTTATATTTATATACAATGAAGAAGAATCTTAAATTCAAAGTAAGTAAATTAGGAACAAATAGATGATACATTCATTACCCTTCTAAAAAATGTTCACGAAGCTTGTGAGTCATTAAGTTGGTCGAATTAATCATGTTTGAGCTAATGAGCCATTAATCATAATACGCTCCGACTTTGGATATTAGATCGAAATACCACTGCGAAGCTCAAGCATTACTTACTAGACATGTAGTCAATGAAAAACTAACTGAATCTAACCCCAATTGAGCTCAAAGATGATATATCAGAAGCAAAGAGGGGCCATGACATTGATTTGTTTAATGAAAAGGCTTAGTGGTGTGGTTAGCAAGCTATCATATATGCAAGAGAGTTTCTAAAAGCATTCTTTTAGAAATTATCAACATGTATAATCGTGCTACATAAGATTTTAGGGACAATTGTTATTTTTTAATTTAAAACTTTAGAGAATTTCAAATAAGTTTGTTTCTCTTTAAGTGTTTGCATACAAACTCTAAAAGTGCTTATCGTCTAAGTATTAAGTGTAGATGAAATATTTTTTAATAAAATATAAGCCAAGTATTTTGCTTGTTGCAATGACCAAGATGCTAATACTCAGCTTTATTCAGTAGCATTTGCAGTTGTTGACTAAGAAAATAAAGATTCATTGATGTATTTCATAATCAGGTTGGGGGAATCAATAGAATTGGTAGAGAATTTAGTTTTTTTCTCTGATAGACATCATAATATTGCTAATGCTTTATCTGTTGTATTTTCAAAGTCAAATGATGGTCGCTGAACTCATTATATTACTATGGCTATCATGTTGAAGTTTAAAACCAATAGTTGCCATGAGGAATAACAATTGGCTTCCAGAGCTTTTAGAAAGGTTTATCAGTACTTTTACAGATTACGGATGAAGAATCTAGCCATAGATGCCTACTTAGAGAATGAAGATGGATTTGAGAGATGGTTGTTGACCTCATTTTTAGTGAGGTCTTAGTTTCTTACTCCCATAACCCAAAATCTAGCCTTAGGAGTTCTTGTTGACCATCTTAGCAGACTAGTGATGGAGCCCACCTCCCGTAGAACTTCAAACCACTTCTTGACTCATTTTTGTGAAGAACTCGCATGAGTGGTTACAAGCACTTAACTTCTAGTTGCAAGGACTAAGGACCAACATGTAGAGGGCCCGAAAATGAGTTCCTATAGGATCAAACGGTCTTAGGTAAACCCTTTGTGACTCGATTACTCGCGAACGCCGCAATTCACGCACTCACTGCACCACACACGACTTTGACTTGATTTGACTTGCACACCGGTGAGTTTGTCCGGACGATCCCGGATGACGAAACGGACCGCACCAACGCGTCCGGAACGTCAACTTTAGCTAGGAAGAACACTCATTTTGCTAAGGTTACACGAGCGCACAAATGACATGAAAATAGATGTATTTTTTTAGCGGGCACGGTCCCGGACTCAACCCAGGTTCAACTCGAGTTTGACTTGGACTGGATATGGGCTGAACACGGGCTAATTGACTCAGCCTATGTGATTTTGAATTTCAAAATTTAAATTTCAAGTTTATCATTTAATCCCCCATTAAGCTTTTCCATTTAAGCTGGCTGCTTAAAAGGAAACTATTCAATTCCCCGACAAAGCTTTCAGGGTAACGGCTCGCTCATCTTCGGCTATACAAATTAGCCCCGTATCTTCCCTGCAGAGGATTTCTGATTCGATCATATAATCCCCCGCTCTCTGCTTGATCCCGTCTCCCGCACTGAAGCCGCAGAGCATCTTTGCCCTCTGCTCGATCCCGTCTCCCGCTCGATCCCGTCTCTTGTATCTTCCCCGCAGAGGCCCGCTCTCTGTTCGATCCCGTCAAATGCACAAAAGCCACAGACCCAGCCTCTTTTTTTTTTCTCGAATCCCTCCTCCCGCCCGGTTCACCTCTCCTGCTCGCCTCCTTCCTCTTCCGAGCATTCTCTGCAAGCCGCAGAGCGTCCCCCACTCGACTCTCGCTTCTCCTGCTCCTCTTGCGCCTCACCCACGCCTCCTCTGCGAACAGAAATCCTAGCCTTCCCCATCGCCTCTACCGAAACCCTTAATCGATCCTGCCTCTGCACCGAGGCCGCCCGATTCGTCCCTTCTCCCTCGCGACAAATCCCGCACACCTATTTCGCTTCCCATCTCTGCACCATTTGCCCTTGCTCGACCCGACATTTCCCTCTCGATCCCGATTCGCCTTAAACCATTGTTGTCCCAATTGAATTTTCAACGATCGACGTTAGCAAGTAGGCAGTGACGAGATTGCAACGAACACAGAGCCGAACTTCTTTTACTTCTTTTTGCTCAGCCTCTATTCCTACTGGAAGGTATGGTTGCATATGTACTTTTGTTTCAATTACGTCTTGAACTGACTCAGATGACAAAGGCATGGTATTCTTGCAATCTGCATTTTTTTTAATGAGTAATTCAAGTTTGTCACTGCTCACTTCTATATTCCTTGGAGATCAAAGAAATTTGTGACATTTCATTGGCTCATGCATAAATTGATAATGATCATTGTAACCTGTATTTCAGCATCATTTTGGCAGGTGAATTATGTTGGTTTATACTAGCATTGATGATTTGTCTTCTTGGGATTTGTAACTACTTACATTTGAATGCAAAAAATGATCATCTATGGGCTGCATAACTTTGATAAATTTCATTTTTTTAATGAATCGTATTGAATCCCATTAGTCCTTCTGCACCTTTAATGACACATATTCTTTAGGCAGTGATTTATCATTACAAATTTTGTCTCTTGAGAATTTATAACATTGTGTGTGATTACTTTACAAAGTACATTGAATTTGAAACATTGAATTTGAAAGTTGGGCTTTGAAAGTTGGGCAGTTCATCCCTTGGTTTTGGCATGACATGCCCATTTTTATAATGCTACAGCAAGTCATGCCATCGATTGTTACTATTTTTTGTTCTGTTCTCAAACACCTACAAAAGGGCAATTTTTGTTAAGGAAATTCACATACGTACCACACAATTTTCATACATCCGCATATCTTATACCTAAACTTTAATGTTTACATACGTGTCATCGAATTCTTGTACGTTTACGTATCTCACACCTAAGTTTCATTTACAAATTTAACATCCAAACTTAAATTTGTTTACCTATACGCCACCTTGTGCACGAAAAGTTACATTTCAAATTTTAAAAGTTTATTTGATATGATAAAAAGGATCTTTGCGGTATATAAAAATTCAATTCTTACATATCTACATATCTAACGAAAGTTATTTTCATACATAAAATCAAGGTGACACGTGTGTAGAAACTGAAAGTTTAAATGTTAGGAATATAAATGCATAGGAGTTGTGGGGTACATAGGCGAAGCTTCATTCGATTCTTCTTGGCCAGTTGTACGATATTACTGTTATCTTGAAGAAGAATCGATATGTCATTCTAGCTTGTCGTTTTTACTGTTCTTTGCCCTACACCTGCCGATTTAGGAACTTAACATATGTCGTTTGGAGTTGTTTTATGTGTTGTCTTTGAGCTTTTAAAATGTTGTTTGAAGGTTGTTTGAAGCTTTTAAAATTGAAGCTTTTAAAAGGGGCTGATTTGAGAATTGTTTTGAAAGTGTTGTTATGGGTTCATATGGGTATGATTTGAAGGTTTTAGAAATACTGATTTGGAGTGTTTTAGAGTGTTATTGGGTGCTGAAATTGTAGTTTGAGCCGCTTGAGGTAGCTTACAAGTGCTGGAATGTTGTTTGGGGCATTTTGTAGGGCTAATTCTGACATGATTTAACACCGTTTGGGCACCATTTTGGCACTGTTTCGGAGCTGATTTTGAGAGTTTTGCCTACTGTTTTGGGGTTGAGTTTAACAACTTTATTTACTATTTTGAGGCTGGATTTGGAGAGCTTTATCTACTGTTTTATTTGGAGTTTATCTACTGTTTTGGGTTTTACTTAATTATCATTTAAACATTTTTTTTAGGTTGCTTCACTTGTTGTTTTTCCCCTTTCGGTTTTGCTAGTTTTAGTGGTGGGTCGACCTCTTTCTTATTTTGTTTTGTTTATTTTTAAATGGTTAAGTCAAAAAATGAGAATTTCTAATTTAATTAGTTGGAAAACACTTATTTGAGTGTGAAATGCCTTAAATCACTTTAAGCACAAGTTAAAACGTAGGTTTCTAAATTTTAGGAGCACACCCTAAGTGAGAGTCCATTCACTTAATTCTCAGCATAGGCTTCTAGATTTTAGGAGCACACCCTAGGTGGGAGTCCATCCACCTAATTCTCAGCATAGTCTTCCTAGATTTTAGGAGCACACCCTAGGTGAGAGTCTATCCACCTAATTTTCAGTATAGACTTCCTAGATTTTAGGAGCACACCCTAGGTGAGAGTCTATCCACCTAATTTTCAGTATAGACTTCCTAGATTTTAGGAGCACACCCTAGATGAGAGTCCATCCACCTAATTCTCAGCATAGCCTTCCTAGATTTTAGGAGCACATCCTAGGTGAATGTTCATCCACTTAATTTTTGAATAAATAACTAAACTTGACACTTGACCCTGATTCACAAACTGATCAAGACACTAGACACCAGGATGCACCGAGACGTAGTTCATGTTTCCTTAATTAAATCAACAGTGAAATTCCTTCAATGACTTAACCTACAATGAAACCCAGTGCATCGGGATTTGAGCTTGAATATTACACTCAAATCCTCCTGACAAAGAAATTTGTTAATGTCACATGTGGATCATCAGACTAGGATAAGTCTAGGGTCTAAGTGGTGAAGACGATGATAATATTGCTTATGTGTGCTTAAACGAGGGATACGAAGTTAGATTATTAGAACAGTATCTCCTACCTCAATGATCTTCAATAAGGGAGAGACAATGACCCATGATACTATTCGTCGATTCTTGGTGGGATCTTTGCCCCCGACACTCTTAGGTTGTCAGTAGTTCTAGCACGGTTAGAGTGACTAGCCTGTGGACTATACGATTTTACAAAATATTTACAAAAATAAAAAAATAAATGAACTCTGCATAAAAAGACTTAAACAACAACTTTTGCATGAAAATTCAAAGAATTTTTCTATGAAAATTTATAAAGGTCAACGGCTAGTCACTTGGATTGAGATTAAGGACTGCCTTCTGTAGATTGTCGGGCTGGTAACTCTTGTTCAAGATCGGGAAGCATACAGCCCATCTCCGAGCCCCCTAATTTTACCAATGTCTTATACCCAGTCCTGATCTTTCCTATGTGGTTAAGGGTTTCTTTTGCTCGTGATTTTTACAACTCATTTTTCTGACTTTTGCGTTGGGTTTTCTCGCATTATTTAATTTTCTTGCAAGTTCATTTAAATTTGCTGCAAATCATACTATGCTCGCAACATTAATAACGCAACAGTAGCAGATGTCCAGGTACGCTTTTACAGTTTGGTACGCTTTTACAGGGTACGCTTTTACAGTTTATCTACAGCATTTTACTTTACTACATTTTACCTTTCAAGTATATTTTATTTACCTGTGATTTGTTTATTTTGCATGCAAAACCAAAAATTGAAACAAAATAAAATCAAACATTGACACCAAAGCTGTGAAGCATAAACTACTATTCTCAAATACTTAAACATGGAGTTGTCAGAACGACAGGAGCTTGGAGCCAACTTTGTGGCAACACGGTGAGGAATGCAGACCGAGCAGCAAGAGGATCTTCTTCAGCATTATCATTTCCTAGTATAATAACAACTCATAGGACTTCGAGTTAGCCCGCCTAACGCGGCGTAAATCTTCGCACTTCCTTTTTAGGCTCTTGTACAACCATGTTGTGCAGCGTAAGTCCTAACTCGTCTTAGGTTCCGAGGTTGTCGTGTGACATGCCGTAAACCCTCTTATCTCTGCGGGCTATTTGCATAATCGGGTATTATGCAAATGTAAGTCTCAAATAATACAATTGGCAGGATTGAACAATTGAATAACATCATCTCTAAAAATACAGCCACACAGTAGGATATTTTGGGAAGTCATTGAGGGTTCTCCTCAAGATCTATGACATCCCCTACCTTTTCTTTTCTTTGGACTCCTGAAATAATTGTTCCTATTTGAGCCACTCTCATTTGCTTTTCCACGTCCTACCGTGAAAACCTAAACTTTGGAATTTTGAAAACTAATACCTCTGATCATTATCGAGAGTATTCTCAAGTGACCCTAGTCATTTGAGATGTAATTAGCTATATAGGCTTGCCTTTATAGAGAACTTGGAACCCAGGTAAAATAAACCCTATTTAATCTTTGTATTAGATAGAGGAACTTGTCGGTCATACATAAACGGCTCGCAGACCAAACAGATGTCACAAATCTCTTAGTTTGTAGGATTGGGTCTATCGTCGAGGGTTACACTTATCTTTCGAGAGGGGAGAGGGTGTAATATTCGCGGTATCAGGCACAATTATGCAGACTATTGGACTAATGAGATCCATTTAGTCTCATTTTTTTTTTCAAAATTTAAAACATACTACTTTTAAAACTCAAACTATATATCTATAATATTAAATTAAATTTCAAAAATTATTTTTATACTCATATTTTCAAATCATCGAAAAGTTGACCGACAATAGCCTCATGCTTTTTTTTGGGAATTGATACAACTCGATGACAATCAGCATTTTAGAAAGCTTAAACAATGTTACCAAGAGTGCACATTCCTATCTAATGACCACTTTGTTATATCTTTAAGGCATACAATATTAAATGGTTCTTTGATGAATGTACAATTGCAGTCAATCAAAAATTATTTTGGCTAAAGAAATTAAAGACTTGAATAAGGCTCAAATATATATTGTCTATTTGATTTGTTTAAGTTGAAATGCATGTTCTGAGTGATGTTTAGATGTTTATTTTCGTGAGAGGATTTATTAAAATTTTGATATTATGAGCCTCCCATGTGAACATGCGTTGGCTATACATGGGATCAGCCGATCAGGGTGCCAGTTATTACAGTTTATGCTCAAAATTTTAGCTGTTGGAAGCATTGTTTTGTGCATGCACTAAAAGCATATATTCTATTGAATATGGGGATTCCTGGGAGCTTCCAAATGAAATAAAGAGATTAGTTGTGTTGCCTCTAATTTTGAGGCTGAAGAGTGTTCATCCAAAGAAGAACAAAAGACTTTCAAAGGGGGAGAAAAGTGCCATATAACATAAGTGCATATGATGTGTGTTGAAATGCCATATTCAAAATATCACAAACACTCAATAAAAGATTTTTCGAAACACCATCGCTTATGGTTTCCCCAAGTGTTTTCCATATCATGATTTTTTACTAATGTAAGTTCACCTTTACACCAAAAGGCACCTGATATTTAAGAGTTCAGCTTCATTCTACTTAAGGAGTTTTAATAATCTCCCTCGCTCAAGTAGTTGCATCCTCGTTAGCTTTCTTACCCCATAATCATCCAACAAGGAGATAGGATTCTAGAGATAGCCCTTACAGATTCAAAAGGTGGCTCCCACCATGTAGCACTTTGTCTAATTTAGGGTTCAAGAGATGATTCCTATGACGTAGCACTTTGTTCTGTATGACACTTGGTTCACATATTTCGGCTGGTGTAATGCTCTGATGTTATTTGTGATGTTTTGAACTCACACATCAACATATTGTCCGCTTTGGCCGAATGACCTTACGATTTTGCCCTGTTGGTGTAACTTTTGAGGAGGTCACCCATCATAGGATTGCTCCAGCATGAGCACGCTTAACATTGAAGCTTCTAGTAAAATTTCACCATTACACCAAAATTCGCCTTGATGTTTAAAAGTTTAGCTTCATTCTATTTAAAGAGTTTCATATTTGTAGTTGTATGATATATGAAAAATCAGAAGACCCTTTATTGATTTCAAATACATCACACTGTGGGGTTGTAATCTCTAATAAATGATTTAGTATTGATAACACCGGAGAACCCAAACTGCGACTTGAATGACACATTTTATTGTTGATTTCAAAACAACACAAGGACAACTAAACAACAACAACAAAACAATGCAGATCACAACAAATAACATGTGAATGCTGAAATGAAAAAAAAAACAAATATAAAAAATAAAAAACAAACAACCATTTCTATCGAAACGGCAAATTTGACGAGTGAAAGAGGAGTCTATTGGAGCGGTTGTAGGAGACGTCGGGGGTAAAAGTGTCGAAGCTGATGGAAGAAGCTAGGAGGTGGTCTTCCGCCTACTGGTGGTTGTACGAAGAGTCAACGGTGACTAGGAAGTTATAGAGAGCTGATCGACCAACTGAGGTGTGCTCAGTAAGGGGGGATAACAATAGTTGGATGGTTTGTGGGAGCTGCAAGAGACTGGGCGAACAACAGATGGGTCAGGCGACTGGTTTGTGCAAAGGAAGGGAGTGGGAGTTGGCGAAATCTGCGAGCAGCTGGGGCGAGCAAGGGATGTGATGTCACAACCCAGCTGGCCTCTTTTAGGGGTTAGCGGAGGTGCGACAGAGGTGGACAATTCGGTCAAACTAAATTATAATCCACACTCGTCATGATCTGCAGAATTTGGACCCAACAGATCATGAACTAATCTAACTAAATTGTAGCAAAATATATAATATATTACATTTCATAATTCATTCATGTACATACTTGAAAGAATGAAAATTATATCATTTGAAATATGAAAACAATACAAAACTGTTAATCCAATATAATAAAAATATGTACCCAAAACATAAGTACAATCTCTCAAAACCAACAAGCAAAAACTATACAAAGACACAAATGGCTACTCACCATGGTGCTTAATGTCCATACCTGATAGACAACCTAGAGTAAGCAACAACGAGCTAAGAGAAATAATCAAGGCTAATATAAAATTTTAAACATGGAAAAGAAACAACGTGCATGCTCGAATGAAACAATCCAAGTCTACACACATGTCATAACATGCTAGCATAATAGAGAACATGAAAAGAGAGCAAGTAGTATAAAAATCAAGATTGCAGTGTAAATATCTGTCATAAGAAAAAAATTATAATTATAATCAAAAGCATATTCATATGCATGTTCACGAGTTGTTTATCGTATTAAATCATAGAAATGTTATTTTATTAATGTCATTAAATAATATTGTCACGTATAAATGTATAAGACTCAGCTATTTATATATCATTTCATCATGAGTTGTTACTCTGTCCCAGAGGTCATATAAATTATCGATAAAGGTTGGTTTTCCCCAATATAACAATTATCAATAACCCCTCTAATACTCAAAGTTCCATAATATTTTGTCACCGCATAATCCAAATGGTTCTAAGAGTTTCGCCCCCTTATAAATTTCAGGAGTAGAGAATATTATATCCCTGCATAGTGTATTTACAAGCACTCATGTAATAATCTACACATAACATTTATTGTGATATTTTCTAAAGCATAATACTTGTAGCATACATTCATAGGCAATTCATACATCACACTCACACGCATAAGTCACAGCAAATGAATACTTGCAAGCAATTATTTCATAAGCATAGTCACATGTATCATAGCATAGTAGCATAATATGTATCGTAATAGAAATCAAGTGACATCTATACATTCCAAGCAAGTATTTATCTACAATATAAAAAAATTCTAAATGCAATAATCACTTAAAATCTATAGAAGGTTATTTTTCTTAAAATTGACACAATATTATTTCACCTGACTTTACGAAGCAGACCTACGACGAATGTCGCGCACTCTTCTCGAGCTCGCATCCTCGTAAAACAAACATGGGGTTCACAAACAATATGAGGTTTCAAAAATTTTGCTCATAACATGGACTAAGCCAAAACAAATCTTTTATGCCAAAAACATACCTTAAACGGGCTCCTCGACATATATATATCCATATGAAATCGTTTGTTTCTCTCCCGAACTCTTCCTAACAGTTTATTCTTTCCCTTGTTCTATTAGTGCTAAAACCCATATGGAAAGTTCGCAAACCACTATCGGAGCTTTCGACACAAGATCTGAGCCTGTGACGGCTATCATAAATGAAAAATGCACAAAAATCAGGGTAAACGTCAAAGCATAAACATGAAGAAAGAAATGAAAGTCTAAAATAGTGAAGAAGAGAAATTCATACCTTAAAATTTCACCCCCAAAGTCGTAAACCGCAGCCTGCAGCTTCCCTTTGTGTCGCTCGATCAGCCTGCTCACCCATGCAAAACAAGGGTCGAATGCTCTACCGAGCCGCCCAAAGGAAGAGGGGAACCAAGAGAGAGGAGAAGGGAAGGACTTTCGAAACTTTGGAGGCCTAAAATGCCACTGCGGCTTGCCTGGTGTCGCTCAGTTTGCATGGTTCGCACGGTTCGCCCCTGCACTGTAGCAGGGATTGCAAACATTGCCTGTTGAGCGAAATCGAGACTGGGAGGACGAAATCAGAAGAGAAGAAATGAAATGCGACACTTAATAAGTTCTTAAAGCTCTCGGTTGTTTGATCCCATCGAGCCATTGCATGTGTGGTCATACCTTTCACGAAGTCGGCAGGGAATAGTAATGCGGGAATTAGGATAATTAAGGATTAATTAGGATAAATAAAAATATAACTTCTAGATTTTATATCTCCTAATTTGTTTATAATTTATATGTATTGTTTTATATCGAATTGATCGATATCATGCGCAGAATTTTATAAAAAAAATTTTGATTGAATTTTGGAGGATCATAAATTATAGGTACTTTTAGTTATAAAATTATTTACGTGATTTCATGAATTTGGGTTACAACTCTCCCCTAATAAAAAATTAGTACTCAGAATTTTACTTGAAGGTAGAGGGATATTTATGTCTCATTTTTTCTTCTTTTCCCATGTAGCTTCCTTTTTAGGCATTTACTTCCACTTTATCTTGACAAATGGAATTGTTTGTTCCTCGACTTCTTAACAATAATTGCTATAATGTTTTCAAGCTCTTCAACAAGTTAGATTTTTTTGTACTTCGATATCTTCATGTGAAATCTTCTGCTCTGAATTTGAAACTCATTTCCTCAGCACTGAAAGGTGGAATACATCGTGAATATCTGACATATACATAGGCAATGCTAATATTTAGACAACTAGTCCAATCTTTTCTATAATTTCAAAAATATCAATGTACATGGGACTCAACTCATTTCCTTGACCAAATCGGGTTATACCTTTCATTAGACTGACTTTCAAAAATACGTAATCTCCAACTTCAAATTTGATTGCTTTGTGCTTTGGGTCGCAATATTTTTGATGTCGATCCGGAATCACTTTCAACATGTCTCTGATTATCTAATTTTCTTTGTGGCTTCATCAACTAACTCCGGGTCTAACATCTGACATTCACCCACTTTAAACCAACTCAATGGAGTTTAGCATTTTTTATCGTATAGTGCTTCGTAAGGAGCCATTTTGATATTGAATTGATAGCTATTGTTATTAATGAACTCAATCATTAGAATATGATCTTCTCAATTGCCTCCAAAGACCAAAACAAAAAATTGCAATAAATCTTTCAATACTTAAATTGTTCTTTCTGATTGCCCGTCAGTTGATGGATGAAATGCAGGGTTGAAATGCAACCGCGTACCCAAACTTTGGTTGAATGTCTTTCCATAACCTGGATGTGAATTTCCATCTCTCTCAGACACTATAACTTTGGGAATACCGTGCAACCTGATAATTTCTTTTACATACAATATGTCCAGCTTTTTCATTGAATTTATCTACCCGATTGGCAATAAATAAGTGAATTTTGTTAGTCTGTCAATAATGATCCAAATACTATCGTGACCCAGTCTGGATTGAGAAAATTCTATAACAAAATCCATAGCAATTTCTTCTTAATTTCATTCAGGTATCAGTAATGATTGTAGCAATTTTTTGGGTCTCTGATACTCAATATTTACAATCAGACAAGTTTGACATTTAAATACATATTTAGCAACATCTTTTTTTATACCTGGCCATCAAAATGCCAACTTCAAATCTTTGTACATTTTTATATTGCCCGGATGAATTGTATAGCCTGAACAATGAGCTTTATATAAATTTTCCTGTCACATATCAAAATCAATGAATACACATAATTATAGCTTGCTTCTGATAACACCATCTTCATCAACAGTAAAATCAGTCATTTTTCCTAATTGCATTACTTCAAGAATTTCATATACTCACTATTAACTTTCTGAGCTGCATTGATTCTATTCATCAACGTTGGCTGCACTGTCAATTGATGTAAATACCCCATATCACCTGATCTTCTGACTTCCAAATATAAGACATCAATTTCTTTAATCAACTCTAGCCTATGAGTGATAATCCAGCTTGCACTACCTGTGAATTTACGGCTCAATGCATCGGCAACTATATTTGCTAGGCTCAGACAATACAATATATCCAAATAGCAGTCTTTGATAGACTCTAACCATCTTTACTACCTCGGATTCAACTCTTTTTGTGTGAAAATATACATCAGACTCTGATGATCAGTGAATACATCACATTTCACGTCATACAAATAAAGTCGCTAAGTCTTGAAAGCAAACATTACAACAACTAATTTAAAGTCGTGCGTCGGATAGATCCTTTCATGTGGTTTCAACTACCTGGATGCATAGGTTATCACCTATTTATTTTGCATTAGAATGCAATCCAAACCTCTTAATGAAGCATCACTGTAAATCGGGAATACTCCTGTGCCTGATTGAAGAACTAACACTGTAGCAGTGGTCAAATGTTTCTTCAGATTTTGAAACTGTACTCACATTTTACAGTCCACTCAAACTAGACATCTATTTTAATCAACTTAGATAATGGCATAGTTACTTGTGAAAAATCTTTTACGAATCTCAGGTAATATCCAGCTAGGTCAAAGAAAATTGTCTACCTCTATAACATTTTTTGGAGCGGGTCATTCCACCATTGTTTTCACCTTCTGAAGATCTACTGAGATTCCTTGACCGCTGATGTGTCACAAAAATGCAATGTTTCGCAGTCAAAATTCATATTTAAAAAAATTTGCATATAATTGATTCTGGCTTAACAGTTTCAATACAATCCTCAGATGCTTAGCATGATCATCATTAGTTCTAGAACATATCAAAATATCATCAATAAAAATAATAACTGATTTACATACAGGATGAAGATTCGATTCATCAGGTCCATAAAAATTGTTGGAGCATTAGTTAAGCCAGAAGGCATAACTAAGATTTCAAATGGTCATACCTGGTCCCGAAAGTTGTCTTATCTGCGTCGTTGACTTTGATCTGATGATATTCCAATCTGAGATCAATTCGGAAAAATACAGTGCACCCTCTAACTTATCAAATAAATCATCAATCCTGAACAAATGATAATTGTTCTTGATTATTACATTGTTCAACTCTTTGTGATCAATGTATAACCGTATAGATCCATCATTCTTGACGAACAATACTGGAGCACTCCAAAGTAAGATACTTGGCCTGAAAAAATGCTTAACTATCAGTTATTGCAACTGACATTTCAATTCAGTAATTCCTTCAGAGCTATCATGTAAGGAGACTTATATATTACAAACATTCCTAATTACACATCAATATCAAATTCAACTTTTCATTCTGGCGGTAGTCCTGACAATTCTTCAGGAAATATGTTTGAAAATTTTGAAATCGCCGAAATGTTCTTCAATTATTGTGCATCTTTATTCAACACTTCTAATTTGGCCAAAAATATCAATTAACCACTTCGCAAATATTTCCCAACTTTTATCACACTAATCAGGAAAGATTGTGCATTTCAATCACAGAAAATATAAACGATTTTTTACTAAGCGATTTGAGTTTCACCCGCCTTCTCGAGCATTCAGTTGTAGCAAAATTGATTCACCAACCAATCCATTCCCAAAATAACATCAAAAGTCTGAATTGATATGATAATCAACTCTTCAACTATTATTTTGAAATCGTCGGAATGTTCTTCAATTATTGTACATCTTTATTCAACACTTCTGATTTGGCCAAAAAAATCAATTAATCACTTCGCAAATATTTCCCAACTTTTATCACACTAATCAGGAAAGATTGTGCATTTCAATCACAGAAAATATAAAACGATTTTTTACTAAGCGATTTGAGTTTCACCCGCCTTCTCGAGCATTCAATTGTAGCAAAATTCATTCATCAACCAATCCACCCCCAAAATAACATCAAAAGTCTGAATTAGTATGATAATCAATTCTGTTGACAACTTTTTATCATGAACATAAACATGCACTACAAATTTTCTATTGACATAAAACCCACTTTCAATAGCATAATAACAAAGAGCGGGGAAAATTGTAAAAAATCAACATGTAAACTGACAGCAAACTTATCAGTCATCATAAATAAACAAATGTGATGCGGCTGAATCGAATAGAATAGTATCAGGTTGATCTAAAATAAAAAACGTACTTGTAACCACTTCTTCAAATTCTTTGGCTTCTTAAAGTGTGATTGCAAAAACTCGCGCTTTTACTTGTTGCTCGGTTATATATTCTGAATTTTCACACTTGTGTTTGCACTGAAGGCTTTCTCAAAAACTGAGTACCACTGAACTGCCTGCCTTCAAAAAATTTTTTGAGTTGTCCCTGTCTTTGAATTGTTAATGGTTTGTTGTCTCTCTTCTTTTCCTTAGACAGTTCATTTGAATATGTCCTAACTAACCACATTTGTAACATTTTCATGAACTAATCAAACATTGCCCAAATGTATTTTTCTGTTTTTCCACATGATGTTATTTATGCTCGCCTTATGATTTAATTTGCTTGTATAGGAAGTGTTCCCCCTTGCCAAAATCCTTTCACTTGCTTGTTTAAAGTTGTCACTGCTGACTGGAGAAGTTCAGCTCCTTTTCAATTTTTCTGGTTCTTTCGACTAGCACTGAAAAATCGCTGATTTCAAATGGCGACAAAGCCAGCCTCAACTGATCACTGACGCCATGCAGAAATCTGTGACTTATTTCCTTCTGGGTACTTATATGATGAGGTGCATATCTGAAAAGAGAAATGAATTTGACCTCATATCGCATAACTGTCTCGAACCCTGAGTTAGATTGAAATTTTTTTTCTTGCAGAGCTAATCTGTTTGAACACAGAATAAATCAATCTTTGAAAACTTTAATAAATTCTTTTCACTAAATCTGCGAAAGAGGTGTCAGTTGAAACTTTTCTTAATGTTGAATATGCCACCATCTCTCTGTTTCGCCTCCTAGCATGGATGTAGCTAACCCTATTCTCTTTTCTGGACAAATCATACAAATCAAAATTTTTCGAATCTTCAACAACTATACGGTCACTGACACACTTGAATGCAGGTGGCTTGAAAGAATGAAATATCCTCAAATATTGATCTAACTTCTACCCCAATTTTATGTCTAGGCCCTGTACTGGTGAAAAATATTTAGATAGCAGTCATTTTATCGATCACTTGTGATATCAATATCACTATAGCTTGTAACTCAATAGACGGACAATTCGGTGAGACTAAATTCTCACAAACACTAGTCCTGACCTATAGAATCAGAATCAAACAAGTGATAAACTAATCTAACTAAATTGACGTAACATGCAAAATACATTGCATTTCATAATTAATACCTGGAAGCATGGAATTATATCATCTGAAACATGAAAACTACATAGAGCTGCTAATCTAATATAATAAAAGTACGTACCCAAAACATAAGTACAAGCTCTCAAAAATATTGTGCAAAAGATGTATAAAGTCACACCTGGCTACTCGCCACGGTGCCTATTGCCCCTACCTAAAAAGCAACAACATAGAGTGAGCAACAACGAGCTCGAAGAAATAATCAAGGTTAGCACAATATTTTATACATTAAAAAAAGCAACGTGCATGCTCGTATGAAATTGTCCACGTATACACACAAGTCATAATATGTTAACATAGTAGAGAACACGAAAAGAATGCAGCTAGTATAAAAACCAAGATTGCAGTTTAAACATCTATGTCATAAGCATGAAATAATAAATATAATAAAAAATATGTTCATAGACATGTTCACGAGCTATTTATCGTGCATAATCATAATAATATCATTTTAGTAATGTCATTTCATAATAATGTCACTTATAAATTTATGAAGTTCAATTATTTTCACATCTTTTCATCATGGGTCCTTACCCTATCCCAAAGATCATATAAACTATCGATAAATATTGGGTTTCCCCCAACATAGCAGTTATCAATAGCCTCCTAATACTCACGGTTCTCTAACATTTTGTCACTGCCTAATCTCAACGGTTCCAAGAGTTTAGCCCAGTTATAAATATCAAGAGTTGGGAATAATATATCCCTGAATAGTATATTTACAAACACCATGTAATAGTCTACACATAGCATTTCTTGTGATAATTCCTAAAGCATTATACTTGTAACATACATTCATAGACATTTCATACATCACACACACTCGCATGAGTCATAGCAAATGAATACCTGCAGACATTTATTTCATAATCATAGTCAAACGTACCATAACATAGTAGTATAATATGTATTGTAATAGAAATCAACTGAAATCCATACATTTCAAGCAGGTAATTATCTATAATATGAAGGAAGTCTAAATGTAACAGTCTCGAATACATAATCACTTAAAACCTATAGAAGGTTTGGACAATTAGCCAGTTGGGCAAGGCATAATGGGGACACTTCCTAAGTAACTTTTTAAGTCCCTCACAGGTCTCATAAATGGTATCCCCCTCGAATTTTGAGAATGATGTGATGTCATTTATAAGTTTGACAGCCTTGGAAGAAGGAAAATACTTGGCTAAGAATTTTTTAGTTAAATCATTCAAAGTGCTGATAGATCCTGAAACTAAAGAGTTCAACCACACTTTGGCTTTATCCCTAAGGGAAAAGGGAAAAAGTCTTAGTCTAACAAGGTCATTTGGGACATCATTATACTTGAATGTGACACACAATTCTTGGAATTTTGTTAAGTGCAAATTTGGTTCTTCCGTGGGTCCCCCTCCCCCCTAAAAAAATACTAGTTTTGTTGAATCATTTGAATCATGACAGGTCTTAGTTCAAAGGTATTGGCTTTTACTGCAGTGTAATTGATACTCATGTAAATCTCCTCAGCAGTGGGGTTGGTAAAATCCCTAAGAGGGCTCATGGTTGGGTCCAAATGGTGAGTCGTTCCTACAGATGTTTCAGGTTCAATGAGCGCTTTCCTACAACATCTAAAAGTCTGCTCAATTTTAGGGTCAATAAGAGTTAAGTCAGTAAGTGCACCTCTACACGTACACTAGAAGAAAAGTGAATGTGAAACTCAAGCCACGACTTGAAGATAGAGGGAAAGGCTCTCTGATACCAAATGATACCGGAGTTAACCCAAGCACGACTCAAACGACACATATTTTATTGTTGATTTCAAAATAGTATAAGGATGACACAAAAACAACAATGCGGTGCAAATAACAATAGATAACAAGACGAATGTCGAAATAAAAAGCAAATATAAATAATAACAGACAAAAAAAGCCCATTCTATCGAGAAGACATACTCAGGCGGGCGGGCGACTTACTGGTGGCGGTAGGAAGAGTCGATGGTGACTGAGGAGCTACAGGGAGGTGATCGACCCACTAGGGTGTGCTCGAGAAGGGGGGACAACAACCACAGGATGGTCGATGGGAGCTGCAAGCGACTGGACGAACAACAGATAGGTCGAGCGGTTGGTCTGTGTAGAGAACGAGCGCGGGTGGGATTTGTGAGGGGTTGGGGCGCTGGCAGAATCTACAAGTGATTGAGGTGAGTAGGGAAGGAAACAAGCTGCCTATCTATGCATGGGAGGGCCGTCGGCGGGACGTGCGACATTCAAAGAGGAGCATGCCAGGTCGACTCACCCGGGGCCGCACTATGAGTTGAGACTACAACTAAAATAAAGTAAGTGACTGATCGCAAATAAACGCCACCTTAGACGAGGAACAGCCGAAGCACCACTAGTCGTCGGATATAGCCCTCGAAGAGGGAACACCTTAGAGGCACACCTGAAATCAGAGATGGATCAAAAACAGGTTAGCATTCAACACAACAATTATAAATAAAATAGTGCAAAGATTAAAGAAGGATGGAAAGGAAAACACAGGATTTTGAAATGCAACCCCAGTAGGAAGGGAAGAATTAGGAAGGGGAGAATTTAGAGCAATAGATGAAGAAGAGGCAGAACTGGTTCTGGTCGATCTGGTCCAGCAAGAAGGCCGGACCGGTCATTTGCTTCCACCGATTCGAACCCTAGAGCCCAGCGTCGATTGAAACATCCATAAAACAACCACACAACACATTTTCATCAACTCATAAGCCAAAGGAAGCTGACAGCTGACTAGTTGCACCATCCTCATTAGTATTACATGTGGAAATCTTTAATTACTTTTGTATCACATGTGAATAGAAAACACAAAGATGAGAAATCATTGTTGATAGATGAATTTTTGTTGCTATCATCATAAAAAAATTGATATCACGGACTTTACTCCACTAATGCGTTGCATTACATACAACTTCAATCTATATTAGTTCTTATCTGTCTTCGTAACTTTGTTTATAAGATCTACAAAACCTTCAAGAGAAATACTTCTAGAAATATTAATCCTCCAAACCTTATTTTAGTAAATGTCAAACTGACTTCGCTATCTTCTTTCTATACTATATACAGCACATGAAATTTAATATTTAATTCACCTTTAGAAAAAAAAATTTTTGCTCCAAATATAAGTCACCTTTAGAAAAAAAATTGCTCCAAATATAAGCACAAGACCACTGCCTGTTGCAACATGCATGGTTCAAACATTGTTTCAAACCTTACCTGAACATGATTCGAACATGTGCTCTATATACAGCACATGAAATTTAATATTTAATTCACCTTTAGAAAAAAAAATTGCTCCAAATATAAGTCACCTTTAGAAAAAAAATTGCTCCAAATATAAGCACAAGACCACTGCCTGTTGCAACATGCATGGTTCAAACATTGTTTCGAACCTTACCTGAACAATGTTTGGACATGATTCAAACAAGCGCTCTAACATTGTTCATAAGTTCGAAAAAAGTTCAAACCATGTACAAATAATGTACAAGCATGGTTTAAACATGTTTTCAACCCAAGTTTGAACATCTTAATACAATATTCGATCAAGATTCAAATATGATACAACATCATTCAAACTATATGGTTTGAACAAGGTTTGAAAAGGTGTTGGGTTTCCATAAAAATCTCCGCAATTCAATATAAAACATATGAATCATTCAAACACTACATAATACTTGGATCATAATGAAAAATCATCACTAAATATTAAAAGAAAAAACTGACCCATTACATACATGCATACATGAAGATACATATTGACATACATCCATGCACATACACACGCATGCACACCCATACATAGCGCGCCCATATATATATATATATATATATATATATATATATATATATATGCGCATATATGCGTGCGCTATGTATGAGTGTGCATGCGTGTGTATAGGCTACAAACCTCATATATATACAGACACACATCCACACACACACGTACACACATATATACATACACACATATACACAAATACACACCTACATACATGCACACACATATATGCATACATGCATACACATATATATAGACACATACATATAGGCACACATATATACATAATACACAAACATAATATACATAAACAAGCAGACATACACAAACACAGTATCATAGACAGACACAGACAAACATACACATACACGCACATACACACACATGTATGTATTTTGAGACTACTTAAAGCGCAATGGGATTAGTAATTGGGGAAGGTAATGAGACAAATTCATGTGCTAAACAAGGAAATGCATATTGCACAAAATCATGTGCAAACAAAAGAAGAGCCATGATTGCTCCTAATGGCTGCAATAGGAAGCGAGGAGTGAACAATGAACAAGGCATACGAGGAAATTAATGATAATACTTTTTTTTTATTTTGAATTTATTATAATCAATATTTCTTTCGAGATTGAAATAATAAAAAAATCAAATTTTCCAAGTACTTAGTTTTTGTTATATCGTATCCGAGGATGCACCGATACGGACAAGGGGATACAGAAATGAAATACGCCTATTTTTTATAATATAGGATATGGACACGTCTTTGACACAACATTATAATATTAATATTATATATATTATAAATTTTTAAAAAATACATACAAACCACATAAATTAAATAAATATGAAATAAATAAATAAATAAAATCTTAACATTATATGAATAAAAAAATATAAATAATTATTATGTTATTCATAAATCAACATAATAAGTAGAGAAAAAATTAAAAAAATTAAAAAATATTAAGTACATTAAAAATAATAAGTAATCAAAATTTAACAAAAAGAAAGAAATATGATCAATATTTTTTTTTAGAATTTTGCATATAAAAAATAAACATAAATTATTTGACACAATATAAATCATCAGAATCTAACATTTTATTATACATGTTTGTCAACATGTGTCAAATGCTTGCCGCACGTTTCTGTGTCCAACACATGTTGGGTATTACACGGATAACAATTATTTTTTAAAATATTAACCTTGAAAATTTTTATTGTGAAAACCGCAAAATTACTAAACATTATAAAGTTCCTATTTGCTAAAAGTGAATTCACATCCTCTACTCGTTTTATGATAATTTAATCTGATATTTGAAGGCCTGTTTAGGCATTCTTTTAAGGTAAAATATCGTCACATTCATTACGAGAAAAGTGTCAAAATGGTTCAACAACTATTTAAAGGGTCCCAAACTTTTAAAAATTGTCAAATTAGTCCCCAACTATTTTAAGAGGGGTTGCAGCAGTCACACCGTTAAAACAATGGCTTTTTACCTACATAGCACTCCATACATGAAAATTTACATATTCCATGCTCTAAACATAACATTTACATATTCCACATCAAAAATATATCATAACTTACCGGAATAACATCCTGCTACCTCCATCTCCTCCCCGTCTAAAATTTGTAGTTTGAGAGGGCAAAGGCATCAACGGGATTAGAGCTCACAACCGTCGATAAGCCTTTCCAGGCCGCCACTCCACACGACACCCAGTAGACCCATCGCAAAATGTGATAGGTCAAATTGGATTCAAAACTTTGTGAAAATAGTGTTAAAGGGCCAAAGAACGGGCCACTTATCGAAACACGACATCATATGCCAACATCGCTAGCAAATTTAAGGCATTCTTCTTCATCATTTGATTTATTGCCCTTAGCTGAAAGCGGTGACATATGGCATCTCACTGTTTGTTAGTTTGACAGAGAGAAAGAAGAACTTGGTCCTCTTTTTGATATTCGTTGCTCTGGTGTTTATTCTTTGATTTCTTCCTGCAGAAGCCCTTAGAGGTACTAACTCTAAGAAGCAGTGTGTAACTTCTTCTCCTTTGTAACTTTGACATCTATTAGTATTTCATTTCATGCCATTTGAATCATTTGGCATCTGTATGTGTGCAGCAGTATTACATTTTGGCTCCAGGAACTTACAAAGGTGGTCGGAAAGGTCGAAAAGGTCTGCGGTAAAATGGGAGAGGGATGTGGCTGGTAGACTGAGGTGGAGAACATGAGGAAATGAGTTGTGGTGGGTCTGTTGGGCATCTCCCGTCAATGCCTCTGCCCTCTCAAAATGCGGATATTAGACGGAGGAGTAGACTGAGGTAACCGGAGGCTATTCCCGTAAGGTATGATATATATTAGATGTGGAGTAGGTAAATTTTATGTTTAGAGTGTGAAATATGTAAATATTCATGTTTTGAGTGCTATGTAGATAAAAAGCCTATAAAAAAAATCTAAGATTAAAATGAGCGGAGGAGCTACAGGTTAGAGGGGTATTTTGGAGTTTTAATATTTTGTTAGTTGATTGTTTACATGCATACCACCGACCAAAGAGTCTAAGGCTTTCGCATGAACAAGGGGGATGTCATGGCTTGCGAGACAAGGTGTGCACAACTCATTGTATCTTCATTCGGGCATGCAAATTGTTTATGCATATTTTTAAATAACTAGCTGACACTAATATGAAATAAAAATGTCTTTAGTTTCGTAATTAATATATTGTTACTTAAAAGTTGTTATAATTATAAAAATTATTATTAAAATTACGTTAATGTTCTTTGAGAAGTGGAGGTAACAATCATTAATGATCTTGATTATTTGATACTTTTTAAATAATCATAATTAAATAAATCTCATCGTGTTGGTTGTGTTTTAAAAAAAATAATTATTTGATACATATCTAACACCTATATTCTTGGATTTTGACCTCCTAAAAAAGCTTAATTCCAAAATACCCCCATTTTTAACACCCTAAATCCCAATTTCAATTTTATTTAACTATGAGACAACTTCAAGCCCTCTTAAAATAATTGGGGACTAATTTGACATTTTTTAAAAGTCAGGGACTAAAACAACCCCCTTTAAATAATCGAGGGGCCATTGTGACACTTTTCTCCGTTCATTAAAAACTGCACGCAAAGAGCAATGCATTCATCCTATTAAACAAAAATGCAATGTCAATCATATTCATCAAAACTTTATTTCTTTGATAAAAAATTCAATTTGAAGTTAATATTAAAAAATAATAATTTTAGTAAATGCTCAAGAATATTTTAATCAAACTTTATCTACATTTCCTAGAAAGTATTATTCACAAATCATCAAACCTAACACCCCGCAACAAAATTAGTTGACAAATAAATAACTTAGCCCACTAAAATTATAACAAATCTTCACACAAATTCTTGATGTAAGAACAATACAAGGTAATTTAGAGAAACTAAAACCTCTAATGATTGGACTACCTTAAAGACATGGCAGTAACATCATGCTTGAAAAAACATTGAAAAACAATAGTATGGGTAAAATAAAATTAGCATACCAAGTACAACGAGTAAACCAGTATCACCTTTAAAAATGTAAATTGAGACCACCAAACGAACCCAACTTTAATACAAATATAACATACACATCCAGAACAATCCAAAGTAATGACAATTATCAACAACACAACTAGCATGTTACAAGAAATAAAATATTAGGAATAAAAGAATATGATACAAACAATAGAGAGAAGCATGGAAATTATAATAATAATACTGAACACCTCTTTCAATCGTGCATTTTGAAGTCCTAAATCTTCAAACGTTATTAAATTTACAAACAATGTCATCCAAGGCAATCCATTCTTAAACCTTCAAATATGCACGACTTGCCGCTACTTCTAATAACCTTATACCGCTATTAAAAAAATAAAATAGAAAAATCACCAATATAACACTAATAAAAAAAAGTTACGTTTAGGATCTATTTTGTAGTAGAATTTACATAATATTAAGGCAAGATTTTGCATAAATCCTGCCAAAAGGTCAAAAAGACCACTTTAAATACTATGTAGTCTTAAATCCATTTCTCCCACTTTTTGACTTGAATCCCATATTTAGCAGATCCTTGCAAGGACATAATTTAGTAAATCTGCAAGTCTCACGAACTCCACTCCTTCATACACCATTACTCCCGTTGATGCCCTCTCCAACAAATTCCCATCACGGCTCGTGGCTTCTTTACGATCAAGGGTTAACAATCATCAAAGAAAATATATTTATTAAAAACATAAATTCATATTGTTAATTAATATTACTTAACTAAAAATTATTAATTAAATAAGTCAATGTTATTTATCATTTAATTTAAATAGAATTTTAATATTTTTAAGTTTTATAAACTACAATTTGATGATTAGCTAGGACATTAAACTCAAAAAAGTTATAATTTAATTCATAATTTATAATTGGTAATAGCTTTTCTTAATAAATATCATAAAAATACAACCAAACAAGTTTTAATGTGTGTGTGACTTGAGCAATTAATTTAACCATATTAATTAATGTCAGTTATCAAAATATTTTATCTTGTTTTAATTAATTTTTATTTAATATACTAAATACTTTTTAGTTTAGTGAATTACTAATCAATCATTGGCTTCGATATTAGGTAAATACGAATTCATTGGCCTAATTAAGATTGATATAAGTCAATATAATATGATACCTCAATCATATAAATCCTTACATTCAAATATAAGTTGTCAAACAGTTCACATGGATTTAACTAAATTTAACAGGAATCAGGCAGATTTAACACCTATCACACCAAATAATTATTAGCATTTAACCCATTTAAGATTTAGTAAATAAAGATTTACAACATTTACTAGATCTGGCTTGAGTAAGATCCTAATTGCAGCCAACCAATCCCATTAAGAGATCAAACAGAAAAACAAATGCATGCCCTGTCACAGACTTTTGTCAACACTCCGAACCGCATATGAAGCACACATGCAGCAAGAAAGCCCGCTTCGATTGAACCAACTGCTCAGTTGCCCTAACCCGAACCAACCCCAACAATGAAATAAAGACATATACCTCAGCAGGCTCACATTAACCAAAATCATCCCAATCAAAATCAGCACCCAATTAACAGAGCAGATCAAGTATATTAAAATAAAGGACTACCGATCCGACCAAAACTTACCAGAAAATACTGCCCGCTAATCCTCGATCGAAAAAATATATAGATTCAGAAAAGAGAATCGAAACCGAGCTAGGAAAAGCGACGTAGTTGAAAGAGAGAAGCTCGCGGCATACCTCCAGTGATTCGAAACTGGGTACTTCAGTGAATCGCCACCTTCCTCGTGTCAGGCACAGTCGCGGAGCAAACCCCAAACCCTCGATGACGAGTAGTGTGGCGGAGATCGTCAGCAGGGAAGCAACCGGGGCCCAAGAAAAACGATGGGGCCCACAGACTTCATCATCGGACGGCATATACGCTTCCAAGCCGGACTAAGAAGATCATCACTGTTAATTTGTGGAGATATTTTCGCTTAAACAAACTATTTCTTTGAATTTTATTTATGAGACGTATAATTTATGATAAATATCACCTTAATATTTAATATTATATCAAAAATATCATTATTATTGGCTTATTGAAAGTTAGATACATATTTTTATGAATAATTTATAACATTAGATACATATTTTTGAAAATAATTTATAACTTCAAAATGTTATGAATGCATAGATTAAAGTTTAGGCATTAGATATATAAATATAAATGATTTTTTCATGAACTTACATTTCAAGAATGTAATTCTTATAATTAAATTGAATGGTGTCATTTTATTTGAAAGTTATGTAAGATTTTTTAAGGCTATGCCACATATTTTTTTGTCTTTCCAAATTTTTTAATGCAAAGATACACGACGCCTTCAATTGTTATATTATCATTATTTTTATGCGTGCTAATTTTTATACCATGTAGAAACGTTAAATTATTATGCGTGAATTTTATGGCACGGAGCAATCATATTTGATGAATTTTCAACATTATAAGACATATAATGTATGTTTTTTCATGATTATATATATATATATATATATATATATATATAATAACCAGAGGTTATCATATTAGTCTACGATCACATATAATGTGTCTAACAATTAAAGTACCTCATCCTTAAGGCTAACTGTGTCAAAGGAGAATCAAACCCCCGATCAGATGGGTCTTATATCGTGGATGTTAATCATCAGTCCGACGACATATATATATATATATATAAAAGATATAAGATCAAAACGATGAATGAAAAACTGGACAACAAAATATTTATATTAGCAAAATCAAATATTGGTGTTTTTATATACTAATAATTCAAAATATTCAATATAATATATTAACCGTCAAAACTTTAAATATTATATTTTAATCATATTTTTCATTAAAATTTTACTCATTATGAAGGCTTTGAGTGAAAATTTTGAATGATTAAAATATTATATTTAAAATCTTTGATAATTAAAACATAGATTTTAAGAGTTTAGGTGATTGAAATATTATATTAATGTTTTAACACCAAATTTTAAATCCAATTTAATTTACTACATCAAAATCCCTCGCGCGAGTTCCGCTCTCTATCACCCTACTTATCATTCGTCATCTGGATCGAAGCCTTCGCCGAGGGAAAGGAAAAATGGGGAAGGGAACAGAGCTATGGGACGATTCCGCTCTCATCAATGCTTTCGATTCCGCCATGAAAACCTATAAGGTTATTTTTTATCCCTTCTTTATCACATTCCAATATCAATCTTTAATCGACACGACAGAGTATATTAAAAGAAAAACCCTAGTTCTCTTCAGCTACGCGGGGTGATCGGCGCCTGCCCTGTTATGGTTCAATGTATTTTAAAGATCTTCATTATTGTGTTGCTTTGTCAGGGCTGCAGAACATGTTAACTGAGCTAGTAAAATTGAATATGGAATCTTATACAATTGATCGATCGCTTGTTTTGCACTATTTTATGCGCCACTCTGGCTTATTCCATTTGCCATTTTAGGTTGCTCTAGACGGGGAATAGGGCATGGGATTGAATGTGCCACTAATGTAGGCTTCCTAGATAGGGTATAGCGTCAAGGAAGAGGTGTAGAATGTTGTGAGGTATTAGGGCAGCAGCAACTGTTTGGGGGAAAAAACAGAAAAAAAAAAGAAGAAAAGAAGAAAACATTATATATATATTTATTTATTTATCGGGTAGTGTGGCTGTAACTTAGTCTTGAACAAGCGGCAGATCATCCTCAATGTTATACGTGCTGTACATTGTTGATATATATATATATCTATATATATATATATCTTATATATATATATATATACACGACACAACACTCCAAGAGGAGAAAAACTAGAGAAAGCATCCAACGATATAAAATAAGTAAAAATCTTAATACAATCTCTAAAGTTGTTATTCATACTAAAATAACCTAAGTAACTCTAATTCTAATTAAAGCAAGCAAATAGCAGCCCTAGAGAGCCTGATTGGGCACTTGGGGGTAGAAAAAACTAACCAATTATGTTGGGTTATGCCAATGTAGAACTGAGGATTGTCATTCTCCTTTGGTACGAGAGGCTTTGATGTTATCACCGAAAACATTTAGATTTTCGTAGTATGATGAAAAAATAGATGTTATTTTAATGTAAAATAAATGTTGTAATCCCTATGTAGATCAATTATGCATGCATTATTATTGATTTTTTGAATAACTTTGAATTTACAATTTTGGGTTCAACTTTTCAAATGAACATGCAAGTGACTTCTTATTTCGATTGAGTGGCCCTGATTCTTACGATATTTATAGAATATACCATTCATAAAAATCTATAGATAGACCTCTACTTCCTTTATGAAAGGGGGGACTTGAGACCTGGGCCTGGAGGAGAAAGCTGAAGGGTTTCAAGCTCTTGAGTGTTTCTAAGCTTCACCATCTCCGGATCACCACCGATCAACCGCCACCATTGTCGAACCACCGTTACCCGTTCACTGTTATCAAGCCACTGCCACCGCTTGACATTCGTTGTCGCTACCCGGTCATTGTCGAACAATCATCGCGATAGTGAAACTGTCGTTCTCCGGCGACATCCATCGAGTCGCCATTACTGTTGAACCACCGTCACCACTTCTTTGCCACGATCGAATTGCCGCCTCCACCGTCGTACTGTCGCTACTTGACTGCCACTCTCGAGTCCCTGTCACTGTCGGACCACTGTTTTTGGCCACTTCCATCTTGCGTCAATACCTCCAAACCACCACCGCCCGACGACCACCCTTATCGGACCAATTTTATCAATCATTGCAGTTAAGCTATTGCCACAATTGGACCACCGTTGCTTGACCATCGTTGTCGAGCCGCGACCACTACCGGACTATCATTGATGCTTCCCGGTTAGCGTCGTCTGACCGCCATTATCAAATACACTGACAAGTTTTTGGCCCATTATCCCTACTGTCTGTTTTCTTCACAACAGTTGGGTTACCGCCACTTAATATTTTCTGTGGCTTTCCTTGTGAAAATTACATTCTATTTGTGTGATATTGGTTCTGGCTATTCAAGGGCCGGTAAAGCCTTGTAACTTAGATCGGCACAATGAAATTTTTTTAACTGAGTCAGACCTCGTGATTTTTTGTTCTTTGAGATTCGTTCATAGTTTTTGTTGTAATTTTTGTCAGTTTCTTTTTACCTATGTATCGCTGCGAATTTACAAGCACACAACAATAGTATTTGAAAGTTTGTTTTCGGTACTTGATATTTTGAATTATACTTTTTTTTCTTCTGCTTATGTAATGTCTGAATTTTCAATTTCTAGTCTTGGCTTCAATACTAAGATTAGTTGTTAGAAATATAAACACTAACATCAAAAGGTATAACATTATTCCATCCATAAACAATTCAAAGGGGTTACATGGCCTTTTGACTTTCTAGTGAACATGCTATAAGCAAATGCAACTAGATAAAGGATTTGATACCACTGTCTGATGTTATTGCCAACAAATTATCCGATGAAATTTTTCGAATTGAGATTCATCCTTTCCTTATGTTTATCTGTTCAAGGGTGAGTTGTTGAGTTGGAGCTTTGTACTCAACTTATCTCATAATGTCATCTAGAAATGACTTGGAGACTTCACATTTTTATGTGAAATTTTGGTTATGCTATGAAGGCAGACCATCTCACTGAAGTAAGGATTGACAACAAGTGAGGCATTTAATTTCTCATGGTAAGGTGTAAAATGTGTCGCATTGGAGAAATGATCCACAACCACCATGATAGAATTTTACTTGGTTAAATCGGGGGCAAACTCATAATGAAGTCCACACTCATATCCATCCAATGCAGCTTTGGAACAGGAAGGGGATTATAGAGACCCATTTTTTGCTCTCGAGTTTTGGTTAAATGATAAATCCCGCTATGTTTGACTTGTCGCTTCATGTCTCCTACTAGTTCGGGCTAATACAAATTTTCTTTCACTAAACTTATTGTTGCCAACATATCATATCATCTTTTATTATGGCACATTAGCAAAATATTCCTTTCAAATGAAATTATAAGAGTGCACAACCTATTCTGTAGGAATAGGTAGTTATCAGATATGTGGTATTGTTCATAGAGTTCTTCTTAAAAGTGGGCTTAAATTATCTGAACATTTTCATCAATGAAATATAAGTCCTTAAACACTTCAAACCCAACTATTGTTGATTGTTTAGTAGTGATTAATAAGTGGCGGTTGCTCAATGCACCAACAACTTTATTTTAGCTCCCAGATTTGTGCTTGAGCATAAAAAAAAATAGAGAATAACTTAACTCTAGAGACGTGTTTACCCTCCAGCTTACTCTGGCAATTCAAAATCTTAGGACTTCATGATCAGTGCAAAGGGTGAGCTAAGTGACTGACAAATGGTGACTTAAATGACTAATGGCTTTCACAACCTATTTTTGACTCAAATAATTCAACTTGTCATTAACGATCATGACTCAACACAACTGTAATGCTGGCCTTATAGACATCATGTGCAATCTCAAACACCCGATTAAAATTCAAAAGAATGAAGATATGAGCTTGAGTTACAACTGCGTCAACATATCAAATGTACTACATGCTTTCCTTGAGCAAGAAAATCTTTTTAAGTCGTGAAGCTTAATGAATGGTGTTATTACGAAACTAAATTTTTTAATAAATTTTCTATAGAAATAAATCATCCCATAAAACTCCATACCTAAGTGAACGATTGTGAGTTGGGCTAGTTCAAGATAGCCGGTATCTGGCTGGATTCATTTCAATGTTAGTTGTTGATATGATGTTACGTCTTTTGTGTCAGAAAGTGACACTTTTTAGATGATCATACTACTGTTTTTGTTCATTTTTCATTTTTTTTTATTTTAAAAAGAGTCGGCGAGCTTGTCGATTATCGTATACTTCTCTTATTCGAATAAATCTTCTTCCATAATCAAATCAGTGATTTGAAGATGAGAGAAACTGAATATGAAGGGACATATGACAAAACGACAAACAAGAGAAAAAATAAAACGTGGAGAATCTACGTGCGACAAACTTTGCAATGATATGTTAAGTATGTTCATCTAAACAAGATCGGGTGGAGGCATCTTGGACCTATATTTCCAAAAGAAGTATCTACGTAAACTACCAATAATCAGAGAGTCAGGTGTATGTACCTGTTCTGGGTCCAGAGCGCTCCCAGAGAAACATATTCCTACTGGTCAATTACATCTTTTGGGATACCAAAGAATACTTTCGATAAAAGAGTTTTGTTTTATATTATCATAAACCTGGGGTATAAATACTGAAAGGAAGGTTATTCCGTGCGTGAGAAGTCTCGATGCTTCAAAACTCATGCTAAGCCATCGGGCAGAGAGTGAGTCTCTCACATCCCGAATGGGTAGCGGCTCATCGACATACGAAGCGCACGGAATAACCTAAATCATCTTGACGGGGATATCTCAACATGTCAAAACACGTCTGGGCCATAAGGGCTGAGGACAAATCGTCGTATCTCAAATGGGTGACAACTCATCAGTATCGGGTCGTCAATGTGATATCAACGAAGACAATGAGTGATAGGGCTTAACAAAAGGATGATAAAGTGATCCTGAAAGGTAGAAGCAATTGGGTCGGGATACCACAGACTCATTATCCACAACTACTATGACCCTAAGTCTACCCGGTCTTGAAGGTAGTCGACCCAACACTTTCTGAGATCCCCAGTCATCAATTTGTGAATTGCGTCGTCCACGGGAATCTCGGTAACTTTAAGGTCAAAGGGAGGAAATTCTATCCTATGATTATCGGCTAGAGCTCCAAGAGTTGAGACTTGTACTGATATACCTAAAATATATAGTGTTTTTATACACATTTTATTCTTATTTTTGAGATATTGCGTTTTAATGGAATGTATTTGTGTGTTTTTCTTCATGTACAACTAAAAATGTGAAAAATAACAAAATGAGTGAAAAAGAATCAAATATAGAGCAAAAATGCAAAAATAGTGCAAAAGTATTTTGACGCCTAAGCGCCAGATCTGGCGTTTAAGCGCCGGTGAAACTGAGAAGGTCGCGCCTAAGCGCCAGAGGCCCCGCACTTAACCCCGCGCTTAAGTGTCAGTGACAGTTACTTGACGGGTTAATTCATTTTGACGAATTTCGAAAAGACATTTGAGGCACCTATTGGCTAAATATGATGGTTATGACAACTGTCGGCACTATTTTTGGTGTGGGG
>NW_018164644.1:2006108-2008070 GCF_001263595.1 Phalaenopsis equestris | reverse complement strand
ATTATTATTATTATTATTATTATTATTTTGCTTTTGTTGTTTGATTTGGGGAACTACCAATTATGGGTTAGGTTTTGATTATAAATAGAACTTATTTAGGCATATTAATGATATTCAATCATTCAATAAAATTTTGTATTTCTTCTCGAACTTTGTGTGTCTATGTGCTGCTGGCGGGGAATTGTCTTGTGTTTCTATATTTGCTGTTGGCCGGGAATTGTCTACGTAGGTTAAGTGTTGATAATAGCTTTTTGGGGAAGCTTTCTCCTTTTATGAGCGTTAGATTTGAATTTCTTAGTAACCTGTTTTTGTTTCCTTCTCTACATTATGATTAATGAAAATAATGTGGAATGATTATGAAATAAAAAAGGGCTAGGTCAAAGGTTAAACGGATAAAGTTGTATAAGAAGATTTTGGCTAAATATCTTTATTTTCTCATGCAGTTTTTATTAGGAATGAATATTTATTAAGCATGAATAATTTAAGTTTTGTCCATTTGATTAAAAATTCTTTGAGCTAACATAAGGTTTACCATTTTGCTGTGATTGAGCCACCGCTACTGTACACGGCTGTTTTACTTCTGTTCTTGTATATTATGCAACTTCAAGTTTTAATTAGGCGTAAAATAAGCATATTTTTTCCTGACTGTAGAACTTATTATATGTTTCAATATATAGGTTTACTTTGTTTTTGTGTTCTTTCATATTACTCTTGTTTATACAGTTATCTAATTATTTTGCTGCTTGTTAATTTTTGCTGGCCGGACTAATGTTCGGTTTTGTTGCAGATTCTTGAAAGCCTGCAGTTATATGCTTTCAGCTTGTATCCAGGTGAGATCATTAAAAGCATAAAATTTAATAGCAACATTGCTTTTGATCTCTAGCAAAGTCTTATTTGTTTGCTTGCAAATAAAAACATGTTTTTAAAAATATTGATGCTGTCTATCTATTTTGAATGTGAATGATTTCATTTTTTTTTTTAAAAAAAATGTGAAATTGCGATCCTCTTTTATAATGGAGTTTTGAGAATGTTTGTCAAATTTGAAACCATTGTTTGTCTTACCATAGCAAATTAAATGATAAATTTAATAAACTGGTCATTTTTTAAAATCGTGCCTCCTTTTCCTACACCCAGTGTTTTATCATTTGCACATTAGCTTGTCACATGGATGCTACTGAAATTGATCTGCCCAAATCCCAACAAATGTGAGCTTTGGATTTAGTAAAATTCCGCACCCATTCTTTTCATTGAAAGAGATGTTTATATGTAGAAAACAATATATGCATCTTTGCATTCAAGTATTTGAAGGTGATGAATTGCATTATCTGATCTAAAATCATATTATTGACAAAATTCTAGAACGACAAATCTCTCACAATGGCAGCTACAAACATTTACTGGAAATTCTATGGAGACTGCTTTTGACTTTCTCACATGCTATATTTTTTTAGCTGCCATAGAAAGTAGTAATACATATGTTATCTAATTTTGTTGTTTCAGTTCCTGCTATGTTCAATGTAAAGCTGCTGGATGTTACGGAACCGCTCGTTTGCTAGTTGGGTCTATTACTACTTATTTTTCGCGAGAAAACAACTGCTGTAGATTTTGTTTTATAATTTTCTAGGAGTATTTTCGGTCTCAAATGTTGGCCATATTATCCTGTGACACATCTATGAAGTTGTGGCCGTGTCTCCTACATTTTAGGATGCTTGTGGTTTGAGGATTCAGTCTGTATTTTCAAAGATTTATCTGTTCGATTTGGTTTTTTTCGATATTTTGCGATTGCTTCAATGGCTTGCTGGTGCAGTTTAGCTTACTGCGTGCTATGATCTATGTTTTTCTCCCCCCCCCTGGAGAAATTTACACCACCATTAATTCTTATATATTCATTTATCTCATGCATAAATTTTAATATATTTATATTAAATTCAAATTTTAAACATTACTTTTTACTGTTAATAA
>NW_018164644.1:1995567-2006008 GCF_001263595.1 Phalaenopsis equestris | reverse complement strand
TTTTTTTTTTCAGTGCGCGTTTCCCGAATCCTTTGATCTTTTACATGGAGTTTTTGTATCAATTTTGAGATTTTTAGATTGAAGGTTCCTAGGTTACTTCTTCTTTATTGGTTAGCTGAATTGCGTTAATTTGTTTTTGATATTTGGCTCGGAACCATTTACTTGTTGGAAAAACCTAAACATTGTTGTGATTCAAAATTTTAATTTTTTCCTCTTGAAGTTGTTTTTTTCTCTTTTATTAATTCTCAACTCAATATAGTATGCCGAGCCAGAGCTTTGAAAAGCTTCGAATTTTAGAGGAGAATTAGATATTCTGATGGATTTAGTATAGCAGTGAATACGATAAGTGAATGTGCTCTTATTTTTCACCAAATAATTCTTTTTTTTTACCTCTTATGCTGTTAATTGGCTCGAGGTAAAGAAAGTATCAGATATGGTTTTGCAGCATGAAGAGGACCATCTTTGCTGCATTGTTTGTAATACAAGTATTGTTATCCCTTTTTGTTTTGTTGGAAAATGAATTAGCAATTCTATGGCGGGAAAAAAAGAGTTGTGCATTACTAATCTGCAAAGGAAGTCTGAAAGAATAAAGATGGAAGGGATCGTGTCAGGCATTTATAGAATTATATTCTTTTGACTTTTTCATCTTCTTAGTGGGATTGATAACATTGTCCCCATGAATATGTCTGGTTTTTTACTGTAGTAATTTAATGCGAACTTTTATGTTATTTATTTATTTGCTGATTGATAATCTGAAGTCTTTTTGAAATATTTATTTTTGAGGAAATGATTCTGGTTGTCCAACTAAGAGTTACCCCGCTTGCTTACAGTATTTTTGGTTGCGTCACTCTATTCAAGGTCATTGACATGTATTATGACACCTACTTGATCCCAGCGTCATGATGCAAAAATCCTATAAAAATGGTGGAATAATTTCGGCCTTATGTGGAAAATGGAGGTCTTGAAAGACTTGATATTTTCTTGAAAGAGTTAAGAAATCAAAGCTGGGATTTGGTGAGGATTAGGGCTTCTAAGGTTTTCCGATGTAGAAGCTTTAATGTTTTGAGGTATGTGGGAGTTTTGGGTCAAATCCTACATCGGATAGTTGAAAAAATTTGTTGGTGTTAAAATATCAAGGTTTGCTCTCACCCACATATTTAAATTTTTGGATTCATAAGGAGTTTAACTTTGTGTACCAAGCCCTATTTCAACCGTTCTGTTCACATTCCTCAAAGAATTTCTAGAAGAGTTGAAGATTTAATTAACAACAACTTGTTCGTGCGGTTTGTGGCTACAATGTTTGCTCTCACCCACAGATTTAAATTTTTGGATTCATAAGGAGTTTAACTTTGTGTACCAAGCCCTATTTCAACCCTTCTGTCCACATTCCTCAAAGAAGTTCTAGAAGAGTTGAAGATTTAACGAACAACAACTTGTTCATGCGGTTTGTGGCTACAATGGGTCTTTTGTGGTTGGGTAAGATTTAAAAGTCGGCGAGTCCCATGTCAGCTTCATAAAGTCGAGGGTTTCTTTGTGCATTATGTTTGATGATATTGAAAAGTTTTTATTTGAGAGGCGGTAATTGTTGATATAGAAAGGTCTTATTTAAGGATAATTTTATTATGGCATGTGAGAATGTTATATTTAATCCCATATTGGGTAGCTGAAGAAATATGTTGGTTGATATAGAGAGCTTGTATGTTATGGTAATATTATTATGGCATGTGAGCATATTATATCTAATCTAATTCCACATTGGATTGTTTATAAAATATGTTGGTTTTGAAATATCAAATAGTTTGCCTTCACCAATATTCAAGCTTTTGGATGGTCTAGTCATATAGGTGAATCAGACACTATAAATACACAATGGTGTTTCGTTGGCAAAAAAAAAATGTCAGTAAAGCACTTAAATCAATTTGGTAATTTGGCTTTTCAATAGATTTTTGTTTGTTGAAAGTATATCTAATGCCTGAAAATCTAGTAGACAAAAATCACTTCAATTGAAATCAATTTTTCATTCAAGTAAAATATTTTTATACATTGAAGACTACTTAATTATGATATCCTGCATTATAATATTTAATATTTTCTCGAATAAGTTCACTGCTTATTTCTTATTTTATTATACATGCAAGACCACTAACATGGCCACTACCTATATAACATCACCACTTATAAATATTTTTAAATCAATACAAACTATTTCTTTTAAAAAAAAAATTTAATTCATTCTAACTATCTTAATCATCACTAAATAAATTATAAATTAATTTTCTATAATCACAATAAATTAATTTTCTATAATCACAATAAATTAATTTTCTTAACTAGCTTTTTAAAATACCACAAAATAGTCTTTATGATCAAATTATATTCCCTTTTTAAATAAATTTTACTGAATATATGTAATATTGATAAGGAAATAATAACACATAAATAAAATTTATTAAGCATAGACAAATATGAAGCATAAATTGAATATGTCAAAAGATAATGAAAATACAATAACTACAACAACAAGCTTTAATCCCACTAAGTGAGGTTGGCTGCATGAATCCTTTTTCTACATTTTGTCCTGTTGAGTGGCATATTTTTATTTAATTCTAACACGTTACGATCATTTTTTAGACAATATGCCCAAGTCTTGTTAGGCTTACCTCTGCCTTTCTTAATATATGTGAAATCTAAAACATCTATTCTCCTAACAAGATCATTAGATAGTCGACGTTTAATGTGATCAAATCATTTAAAACGACTTTCTTTAATCTTGTTCGCCACTGGAGCTACACCAACCCTATCACAGATATATTCATTTTGTATTTTGTCTCTACGTGCCAAGACACTCATCCGCCACTGAAGTTACACCTAAACATTCTCATCTCAGCAGCACTTAACTTTGTTTTATGCTTCTCTATTAAAGGCCAACATTTTGTGCCATAGAACATTATCAGTCTCAACACCATCTTATAAAAATTCTCTTTCAGTCTAAGTGGTACTTTTCTATCACATAATAGACTCGATGCATTCCTCCACTATAACCAACCAAATTGTAGACCCTAGATTTCTAAAACAATCACACCTTTTAATGATATGATCACCCATAGTTCCAACTCCGCCGCTAGAGCTGTTATCATTCAGTTTTAGATCTACTGACACGAAGGTCATTAGACTCCAATGTAGATTTTCATAATGCAAGTTTTTCTTGAACTCTTTCTTTATTCTTATCCACGAGAAAGATATCACTAGCAAAAAGCATACACCAAGGTACATCCTCCTATAAGTGTCCAGTATGATCATCCATAACTAAAGCAAAAAGAAATGGGCTTAAAGCTGATCCTTGATGTAAACCAACAAAAATAGGAAATATTTGGTCAATCCTCCTATTCAAACACAAGTAACAGTTCTTGTATACATTTCTTTAATGACTTGGATATAAGTTATATCAACATCTTTCTTCTCAAGAACTCTCCAAAGGATATCTAAAGAAACCTTATGGTAAGCTTTCTTAAGCATAGACAAATATAAAAGATAAATTGAATATGTGTAAAGAGAATAAAAATACAACAGCAACGACGACGACGATAAGCCTTTATCCCATTTAGTGGTATCGGCTACATGAATCCTTTTTCTCCATTGCATCCTATTTAGTGACATAATTTTTTTAATCCTGACATATTACGATCATTTTTTAGACAATTTACCCAAGTCATTTTAGGCCTACCTCTACCTTTTTTTAATATAAGTGAAATCTAAAGCATCTATTATCCTAACAGGATAATCAGATGGTAGATGTTTAATGTGATCAAATGATTTAAGATGACTCTCTTTAATCTTTTCCGCCACTGGAGCTACACCAACCCTATCACGAATTTATTCATATTGCATTTTGTTTCTACGTGTCAAGCCACTCATCTGCCTAAACATTATCATCTCAACAACACTTAATTTTGTTTTATGTTTCTCTTTTAAAGGACAACATTTTGCACCATAAAATATTACTGGTCTCCGCACCATCTTATAAAATTTTCCTTTCAGTCTAATTGATACTTTTCTATCACATAACATGCCCGATGCATTCCTTTACTTTAACCAACCAACTTGAATTCTATTAATAATATCCTTATCTATATCACCATCACTTTTAATAATAGACCTGAGATTTCTAAAACAATCACACCTTTTAATTATTTGATCACCCATAGTTCCAACTCTGCAGCTACAACTTCTACTATTAAAATTACATTCTATGTATTTAGTTTTAGATCTACTCACACGAAGGCCTGTAGACTCTAATGTAAACCTCCATAATTCAAGTTTATCTTGAACTTTTTCTCTATTCTTATCCACAAGAAGGATATCATCAGCCAAAAACATAAATCAGGGTCCATCCTCCTCTAAATGTCCAGTAAGAGCATCCATAACTAAAGCAACAATATATGGGCTTAAAGTCGATCACTGATGTAATCCAACTGAAATAGGAAAATATATGGTCAATCCTTCTTTTGTTCGAACACAAGTAACAACTCTAATATACATATCTTTAATGACTTGTATATAAGTCATATCAACACTTTTATTCTCTAGAACTCTCCAAAAGACTTCTCTTGAAACCTTATCGTAAGCTTTTTCTAAATCAATAAAAATCATATGTTGATCCTCCTTATTCTTTTTGTACTTTTCCATTAAACCTCTCAATAAATGTATAGCTTTCATAGTAGACTTGCCCGTCATAAATCCAAATGGATTATGAGAAATTTGTATCACATCTTAAACTATGTTCAATTACCCTCTCCAATAATTTTAAAGTATGACACATCAACGTAATGTCTCATTAATTCCTATATAATTTCCACACTCTTGTGCATCCCCTTTATTCTTAAAAATAGGGACCAAAATACTCTTCCTTCACTTCTCAGACATATTTTTAGTTCTTAAAATAGTATTAAAGCATTTAGTAAGCCAAGCAACTCCCAAATCTCCTAAATATTTCTACACTGTAATTGAGATATCATTAGGTTTTATTGATTTTCCACTTTTGGCTTTCTTTAAAGATTCTTCAACTTTTCTTTTTCTAATGCAACGGTAAAAATAAAATATCTTTTTATTATTAACGATATTAAGATCACTAAAATTGACCGTGTTTTCATAAACCTCATTGAAAAATTCATCTTTAATATGCTTTGTTTAAATTAAATCTTAATTTTTTTTTCTCTTTGTTTAACTAGTTTATACATATATTTTTCACCTTCTTTAGTATCTGACCTATTATAAAAATCACTAAAAACATAATTTTTAACATCACAATTTTTTCTCTTAAACTCTCTACGGGTCACCTTGTAATTTTTCTAGTTCTCTAAGTTTTAATATTTAAATCAATTTTTATAACACAACTTGTTATATTTTATCTTTTCTTGCACAATATTATTCTACCACCAATTATTTTTATTTATAAACATTTTTCCTTTTGATTCTTCAAGTATATTTTTTTGCTACTTGTTTAATAGTGTTTGCTACTTTATTACATGTATAATTCACTTTCTTATGAACATCATAAATTTTAAAATCTTGAAGTTTATTCATAAAAATAATTTTATTTTTCTTTTAGGTGTCCAATCTAATTCTGTGATTTTCATTTAAGAATCTTTATCTCATATTACATGACACTCACCACTCTTCTTTCTTCTCATGTGAAAATACCTCTAGATAAGTCTTTGATTCTTCCTCATCAGTAAGCGTCACATATTCACTGGTAGAACATCTCATATAAGGTAGTATCCTTTTGTTGGATCTTCTTAATAAAGGTTCAATGTGCCTCTTCTAGGTTCTCATCAATTGGATCATCATCAACTGAAAGTGGCTCATCTAACCGTATACCTTTGTCATTCCTACTGTGACCTATAATCGGATGAGATTTACCTAAATCTACATGTTCTTCACAGTTAGTCTTTAAATTGTTTGATTTTTCAAAATCTACAATGACCCGGTCTTAAAAAAAATTGCATCTTGTTGTGAATCAAATCACACAATCTATACCAAAATTTCTCGCGATTGTACCCAATGAAGATACATTGTGTTGTTTTGCTATCAAGTTTAGACTTCCGTCTATAAGAGCATTCACAAATACTTTACATCAAAATACTCTCAAGTGCCCATATGAAACATCTTTTTCAGTCCAAACCCTCTGCGGTATGTCATAATTGAAAAAAAAAAAAAACTAAAGGCGAAAGATTTATTAAGTCAACCACCAATCTCATAGCTTCTCCTAAAAAAAACTTTGACAAATTTGAATGAGATAACATGCAACAAATCATGTCGTTAATCGTGCACTTCATCATTTCAAGTACTCCACTATGTTGAGGAGTTTTTGGCCGTTTCTTAAGTTTGATCTCATAAGTTATGTAGTACTCTTCAAATGACCCCCTGTTCTCACCACCATTATATGAGTGGATGCACTTCGGTTTTTGGCCAGTTTTCCTCTCAACTTACACCTGAAAAATCTTGAAGACAAAGCTTGGTCTTTAGATCTTAATGCATAAGCCAACACTTTCCTGAAACGATTGTCAATGAGAGTAACATAATAACGAGCGCCACCGAGACTCGTAGCATCCATAGAACATATATCAATATGCACTAAATCCAACACTTGAGCTTTTCTAGATGGTGCAAGAGTTTTAACAACTACTCTATGTTGTTTAACAACCAAATAATGATTTCATACCTCCAATTTTGTAGACTTTATGTTATAAATAATTTATTTCTAGGAGATCTTCTTCATACCATTCCGACTCATGTGACTGAGTCACATATACCATAGTTTAGTAATGTATCATCAATTGCATTCACTTCTCTCTTGTAACACTAAGCTTCCATCAAATAAATAGAATTGTGCTTCTTTCCTCTACTTGCGACCAAAGAACCCTTAGTAAGCTTCCATTTACCTTTACAGAAGTGGTTAGGGTATCCATTGTTATCACGTATAATGGTAGAGATCAAATTCAGGTGGATCTTTGGAACATGCCTCACATTCTTTAGTCACAATCAACATTCAACATTAGTATTCATGCAAACATCACCCATGCTCATAATTTTATATTTTGCATCATTCTCCTTCTTCACCCTCATTGTAGATAAAAAACACACTATGACGAAAAGTGACATGATATGAAACACCATAATCAACAACTCGACGAAAATTCTGACATGTACGGTGTTTGTTGTATTAGCATCTTCTTTTTTATTTTATTTTTCTATTTTTGCTTTTGTTCTCTTTTTAAAAGTCTACATTGAGCTCACTCATGCCTCATTTTTTCATACTAAAAAATTTTGAACGCAGTTCTTCTCCGTGACTTTCCTCGTGATCTGTCATTGCTTTCACGACTCTGGTAATTCATACTCTTGCTTCTATCTCGTTTATCTGAACCTAACACCTGCCTCTGCTTGGTTATCCCTTACTGTTGAGAAATTAGGACCAACAAAAACTAGAATTGCACAAATCCAGAAGAGCACAAAGATATTTAATGAGGTTCGACAAAGATGTCCATGTCATCGGTAGCAGAGCGACAACTTTCCTTCAATTCAGAACAAAAGTACATAATACAACCTTAGCCCTAGGGTTACAAACAAACATATATATAACCATGGAGTATAATATGTAATTACAGAATTACCTCTGTACCGTACCGTGCCCCGCACCTCCAACTCACATAACGAAACTCCCCTGATTGGACAGATTCTTCTGCTCTGCTCTGCTTCGTTCCAACATCTGTCCCTTATATGGTATATGAGTCATACTTAACAAATCTCCACATTGACGAATATCTAGCCCCTTAAAAGAAATACATCATGGAGTTTCTTACATATTGAAGTGGGTTGGGCTACCATGCTGTCTAGTAACTGCAAACATTCAACAAGTTCAAGCAATTCTTAAAAGAAATACATCATGAAGTTTCTTACATATTGAAGTGGGTTGAGCTACCATGCTGTCTAGTAACTGCAAACATTCAACAAGTTCAAGCAATGCAAGAACTTGTTGATAGTAACTGACATGGTCAACATATCAGCTGCATTTTCATCAATACAAACTTTCTGCAATAGTATCTCACCAGAAAAAATCAATTCTCTGATCTTGTGATACCTGACATCAATATGTTTGGTTCTCGCATGGTACACGTGGTTCTTAGTCAGATAAATAACACTCTGACTGTCATAATGCAACTGAACTCCACCTTGCTAAACGCCCAGTTTCTTTACTAGTCCAACAAACCATAAAACTTCTTTTACAGCTTCAACTATTGACATGTATTTAGCTTCAGTTATAGATAATGTCACAATAGACTGAATTGTTAATTTCCAACCCATAGACCCTCCACCAAGAGTAAACACATACACAGTTGTAGACCTTTTGTCATCTAAATCACTAGCATAGTTTGAATCAACGTATCCCACAATTGAAGGATTATTTTGCTGACTATCAAAATAATTTCATGTCCTACAGTACCATTCAAATATCTGAAAATCCACCTGACTGCTTTCCAATATTGTCTTTCAGGTTTAAACATGTATTTGCAGACTTGACTAAGCATGAGCCAAATCAGGACGAGTACATACCATTGTATACATCAAGCAGCCAACTGTACTGACATATGAAACCTTTATCATGTCTTCGATTTCTGTATTCTAAGACACTGTTATGAAGAAAGCTTAAAATGATTTGTCAATGAAGTGTTTACAGGCTTTGCTTTGCTCATCTTAAACCTGTCCAACACTTTCTCAACATAGTCTCGTTGAGATAAACATAATCGACTTGAACCTCTATCTCGATAAATATTCATTCCAAGAATCTTCTTTATAGGACCCAAGTCTTTCATGTCAAATTCCTGACTCAATAAAGCTTTCAAACCATTGAGTTTTCAATTTCTTCCATACCTCCCCTGAAGATTTTAGATTCATCACGTGATACATAACCTCATATGCCAGACATAGGCGTATCTCGTTGTTGCAATTCTTTCTATTTTTCATCTGCCATGACATCTGATTTCGTTGCTCGCAAATCCTTTAAGATTTACTGTTGTGCCAACAAATTTTTCACCATTGTTTGTCATAACCCAAAGTTATCAGTTCCATCAAACTTCACCACATCAAATTTTACACATGAAATTGTCATATTAAATTAATCCTGCAACAAACTTTTTTGCAAATCCCTTGCTTCAGCTGCCAAATTGCACCTATTTTTCTGTGGAACTTCTCCCGCCGAATTCCACTGCCGTGAACTACTCCTGTTGGAATTCATGATTCACGGTCGCTGGCCGAACCGATCCTTGCTACAGAGTTCTTACGTGAACTTTGCCAATCACAGCCGTCCCGAGCCCGTCTGCTTTCTCGCGATCAAAGTTGTTGCGATCTCGCTTGCATCCGAAGGTTTCGTCTTCGTCTTCATCACGTTGAAGCCTCTTCGCAAAAACACCGAAGCCCGAACTTTGCCTGGTCGCTGGTCGCGGGTTCCTCTCGCCTGTCGTAAAACTCCTCAAAGCCCTATCTGAGAACTCACGAACTCCTCTTCCTGTTCGAAGCCCACGATTCGCGAATTCCTTCATCCGAATGCCGCAAACCGCCGAAAACTCTTTACCTTCGAACTTTGTCGAATTGTCGATTCCGAACCCTAGCCAAACTTTTTCTCAAATTTTCTTCCTGCGCCAAAATTTTTTTCTTCCCTGCCCTAGAACTTGACTCTGATACCGCTTGTTGAGAAATTAGGGCAAAAAAAAATAAAGAATCGACACAAATCCAGAAGAACACAGAGATTTAACGAGATCGACAAAGATGCCTACGTCTTTGGGAGCAGAGCGACGGCTTTCCTTCAATTCAGAAAAAAATATAGAATACAACCTTAGCCCTAGAGTTACAAACAAACATATATATAACCCTGAAGTACAATATGTAATTATAGAATTACTCCTGTACCGTACCGCTCTGCGTCGCGCGGGCGTTGCCCCTGCACCCACAATCTACATAACGAAACTCCCCTGATTGGATAAATTCTTCTGCTCCCTTCCGCTTCGTTTCAGCATCTGTCCCTTATATGGTATATGAGTCATACTTAGCACTTACTCATTGTTAGCGCTGGAGACCGCGCTCCTCCCGCCTCCTATGTTTTGCGAAACGACGCCAACTCCAGCTCCCGCTCTCCTGATGGCGAAAGGTCGCGACCACAACCTGCAGTTTCTCGATAACCGCTGTTCCCGCCTCCATTTCGCGAAACACTGCCTCCTTTCATCCTGTTCAACCGCTCCCGTGCCCGGTTTTGCAATAAAAAGACTTCGAAGGGCTCTCCTAGAAGTTGAGAAATCACGATTTTCTTCTTCGGGCTTCCTCAGGATAGAAGGAATTGAAATGCAAGAAGTAGTTCCTTGCGGTGAAGGAAGAAGAAAGAAGAAGAAGA
>NW_018164644.1:1992046-1995347 GCF_001263595.1 Phalaenopsis equestris | reverse complement strand
TTCGTGGACGTAGGCAATTTGTCGAAGTGGTGATTGCGGGGTTTTGCAACGATTTTGTGAAATTCACGAGAGTTTGTGTTGCAATTTTATTTTTCGCTTCGTCGATCGTTCCCCCGTTTGATTTATATATATATACAACATCAACAGGGGTATATCTAGATTTCGCAACACTCATGTCTTTTATTTTTTCATTCAACACACTCTTTTCTTAAAAGTAAGAATGTCATTTGGTGCGTACTTGCTAAGAGAAATAACAGGAGTCTCTCCCAACTGTTTTGCAAGGGATTTATCAAACTAGCGACAAGGACCTCATGCTCTAACTTTATGTCCATCACTGCTAACTGATTTAAAACCTCATAAAAAATATTCAAGTGATCAGAAATTGCAGTCCCATCAGCGTACATAAGATGCATCAATTTTTTGAAATGGAAAATAATATTCTATGCATTTTTCTTTTTGTATAACTCCAGTTTCCCAAACCGTGATGGAATTTGTCTCATTATGTACATGCTGATAAATATTATTGTCAATTGATTGTCGAATCTTGTCAATGATTTTTCTATTCAACTTAGCCGAATTTTTATTGGACATCTCTGTTGGTTTGCTTTCATCGCCCAAAAGTGTATCCTCGATAGTCCAGACAATAAAGAAAATCCTTCATACGTGACTTCTAAATCGAGTAAATAGTCACCTTGAGCTTATCTATTCAACTTAGCCGAATTTTTATTGGACATTCCTGTTGGTTTGCTCTTATCTCCCAAAAGTGTATCCTCGATGGTCCAGACAATAAAGAAAATCCTTCATACGTGACTTCTAAATCGAGTAAATAGTCACCTTGAGCTTAATCATGATATTGATATTATTAGTGAACCCCTCCATTTGACTGACACAAAATTATCTCTAGAGCAACTTATCTTTGATGCCACTTATTATAAAAAGCCAGCCAAACACAGGCTGCATCACGTTCACACAAAACGCAATTGATCAAACAAAATAACGAGAATAAACCATACCAAATTCTTAGCATGAAAAATCCTTCAAATAGAGTAAAAAGCACGGGCCTCATAGGCCACTTAAACACCACCACTAATCAAATTAATGTCTACACAAAGCTCTTCTCTAGAACACTATTAGAGGAAATTAATAATCAGCAGTTACCGAGTAGGTGGTATACATCAACTCCATCAAACACGAGTTTGGTAATCCCACTGAATTCAAGAAAAGTAAGATGCAAACCACAATAATCAGTGTCCTGATCACCACTGATGAGATGCCAAAATCCCAAGTTAGAAGGAAGAAAATTAATTGAGGACAGATACACAATTTTTTTCATTCTTCTTCCCCCCCGATGCCTTTCATTTTTCTTGCTAGGATAGAGGAAAACCAAAAATCGATTTTTCCAAAACTGAATGTAAGCAGTTGCCTTCACTTGGGAGGGACCCACAACCGAAGGTTCTCGTACCATCCAAAAGCTCAACTTGAAATTAATCTTAATTGGCTTGATGATCACATTCAATCTTGTTGCTCGTGCAAAAAAAAATTCTCGTGACTATAATGACTTCATATTTCATTTAGAGGTAACGACTAGCAACACTTAGAATGTACGTTGTAATATTGAATCTATGTATCACTTCTGCTTTCTTTTTTTTTTGTAATTAAAATATAAATCTGGAGATTGTTCCGATTTATGGTTTTTTTGCGCTATAACTAACCTCACAAGTAACATGTTGCTCTAGAAAGAGTATTCTTTATTCTCTAGTTTTGCTAAATTATTCCTTAGAGTTCTTATCTAGATGTTCCACAGAATTGTTGTGCAATATCATTCCTATCCCACAGCAATTAATAGATTTACCACAAGATTTCTAATTTAGAATTGGTAGTATTGCTCTTGTAGAAGGCACTCTTTTATCAGAATCCTCGAGTTTTCATACTAGTCTTTGGAACATGCCTAGTCTTGCTATGTTATCTATGTACCATTTTCTGAGTTGATTTTCATGCCAGAACAATTTATAAGACGCCTTGTAGTTATAATTCCTCAAAATTTAAGTCCGGTGTGGCCTATATGTATATTTTATGTATATCATACTTTATTAAATAAAGCCAACCTATGGATTTCTGGATAAATAGAAATCCCTGTTTATTACGATCAATAATATTTGCTGCCTGCACAGGTACTACTCCATGTATGGGCATGTTGAGAAGCTGGCCGAGGAGATTAGAAATGGCGCCGCCTCTGTCGAGGGCGTTGAAGCTAAGCTGTGGCAGGTACTCTTTCCAGTTCACAAGATAATGCATTCAATGTTATGAGATGAACCCAGAACAGTGATTCCACATTCCGCGAGCAGGTGCCTGAAACACTTTCCGAAGAGGTGCTCGCGAAGATGAGCGCTCCTCCAAAGGGCAATGCTCCAGTCATCACACCAAATGAACTCGCGGAGGCTGATGGTGTTCTCTTAGGTTTTCCCACCAGATTTGGCTTGATGGCAGCACAATTCAAAGCTTTTTTTGACGCAACAGGTGGGCTCTGGAGAACCCAGCAACTGGCAGGTAAGCCTGCAGGTATTTTCTACAGCACTGGATCCCAAGGTGGTGGACAAGAGACTACTCCGTAATTCCTTCTTCTTCTGTCTCAAAACCTCGTCTATCTTCTTATACTAGTTTATGTATTGGCATTTTTTCCTTTGTTGTTGTGTAGATTAACAGCAATCACTCAGCTAGCTCACCATGGAATGATCTTTGTTCCCATTGGCTACACCTTTGGTGGTGCCATGTTTGAGATGGAGAAGGTGAAGGGAGGAAGCCCTTATGGCGCTGGCACTTTCGCTGGAGATGGCTCAAGAGCTCCGACAGAGCTAGAACTTGAGCTCGCTTTCCACCAGGGCAAATATTTTGCATTAATTGCAAAGAAGCTCAAAGGTTTCGCTTGATCAATGGACCCAACCTTAGTAAACTAAATTTGTTTTGTCTATTTTTCCATATGCCTTCAAGTACAATTTATCTTCCTCGGTTCTAGGTTAGGCAATATAATAAGTGTATGGACACTTGATAGAGCAGAGGGCTGAGGTATTTCCTTTGTTTAGTGTATTTTTTGCTTGGTGTGAGTGTATATCATTAGTGCGTTTTCCTCCACAGTATAGACTGTCTTTTTTATAGAAATTAACCAATGGTTTTGCTATTCTTCTAATCAATATATTGTTTTTTTTCTTAATGTTAGTATCAATATATTTTAACAGCATAGATTAGGTCTTATAATTATTATATAAGAAGAGTCGTTGCATATGATAAAATGCAGGCCAATTGT
>NW_018164644.1:1982945-1983474 GCF_001263595.1 Phalaenopsis equestris | reverse complement strand
GCTCTATGTTTACAATGGCTTAATTTCATAGCATCTTAATCGTATGGATGTGTTCGTCTCTTTAATACGAGCAATTTAAAAAAATAATCACTAAAATCCATTAAGAAATGAGGGAGATATTAATGTTTTAGAGTGGACGGTCATGGGATCATTCCTTTGGGGACGATGAACGGATGCCGTTCATTTTTGCGTGTATTGGATGGACGGCGGAGATCAAGCCGGATGGTCATCTGATGTGATACAACGCGACGCGTGGCAGCTGACTCAGAAGGCGGCGTCAAATGGGAGATCAAGCCGGATGGTCATTATTTTAAGCAAACCCCAATTTGCTTAAAATATTTAATTTGGAGAATCTAAAGATCAAAATCATTTGATTTTTATTCTTCATTGTGATTTGTAAGTCAGAGAATTCACCATAAAAATTTCAAAGGATTTTGAGATCATTTAATATTTTTAATTGGTTTTTAAAGATCATTATTAAAATTAACACTTAAGTGATTTTTAAAAATCAAAATATAACTTCAAAAAA
>NW_018164644.1:1971022-1980178 GCF_001263595.1 Phalaenopsis equestris | reverse complement strand
TGCTCTTTCATCTAAACTATGAAAATTATGGGGTCAGTTTGACTTCATCTTTTTCAGAAATAAAAATCTTTAAAACGTCTTTCCGAATCGGGCAACGGGATTTCAATTCCGATGACCGACAGCTTCTTACGGGCAAACCCCACACCAAAAATAGTGCCGACACCCAGAAAATAATTTGAAAGAATCACATGAGGTTGTATGAATGAGAATGTAATTCATATGATTGAGTGCAAATAAATAGAGAAACAATCTCTGAAGGGTGTGGAGTTAGAGGGCTTTAAAGTAACAGGTTAAAGCCCCCAACTTGGTTTATTATTTTAGGTTCTGATACGAGATGTTAGCCTCCAGGTGGAGGGAATCGAGGGATCTCTAGAGTCTCTAGAGTGAGTCTCTAGAGTGAGAGCTAGTATCTTCCTTGCCTAGTCAATCTTCAGAACTATTCAAACTTTGAAATAGCCAATATTTTTATAGCATCTCTAGTGAGGGTAAAGAATAATATTGCTCCTATTTGTCAGAATGCATTTTTCATACTTCCATAACATAAATCATATACTTATTACAGACTAATGATAAAGAGAAAGATATTTTCATATCAAGTGTTTTTCTCTTACGTAAACTCAAGTTATCTTTAGAAGTTTTATTGTTTTGTCAAAATTGTTTTCAAGTTATCTTTAGAAGTTTTATTGTTTTGTCAAAATATCAAAAATACCAAAAAGATTTGAATTTTACCTACTTTGAAAAGTAATTGTATTTTTAAAATAGAATTTTTAAAATAGAAAGTTTGGTGATTCATAGTGCATATTGTGAAATTTCCTGTGGGTTCAATATTTGGGGCTTAATAAAAAATTCCTATATTATTTAATAATGATACGTATACTTGCGTAGTATCCCAATATATATATAAATTAAAAAGTTAAATTCTTATTTTCTCCAGGATCAAGTTTTTGGTTCAGTTACAAAGTAAGAAAATATAAGTGAAAAATATCATCAAAGACATTGTTATATTGTGCACATAAATAGTAAGTCGGGATCAAGTTCTTAAGTTTTTGGCGTCATTGCTGGGGAATTCAAAAATTAATTGAAAGCAAATTTTTATTTTAGAAATTTTTATTAAAACTTAAATAATTATTGTAGGAATATATTATTTTAGTATTTTTATGTGTGTTTTATTTTATTTTATTTTAATTTATTTTTGTGTATGTGTAGTTCAGGTTTTGAAGGACTAGTGCCCTAGAATTCTAAATTAGAGAGAACTGTTAAGAAAATCAGAAAAGCAAAAAAATTAATAATCTTGAAAATCTAAATGAATTATAGAAATAGCAAACCAAAATGATCAAAATGCTAAAATTCATCAAGAATTTAAACTTTTACCAGATTATGCCATCCTTGCGGAAGATGAACTTCATTGTAGTGTTCAAAAACCTACTGTCGTGGCTAATTCATTTGAACTTAAACCTGCTATTATCCAAATGGTATCAAATAATCAATTTTGGGGACCACCAACTGAAGATCCATTATCAATATTTAAATTATTAGGATTAAGGAAAATAACCCCTAGTATTGTAACTCTATAGTTAGCAGATCATTCGATAACGTACCCTAAAGTAGTTATAGAAGTTGTCCTAATGAAAGTGGATCAATTTGTCTTTCCTGTTAATTTCATTTTGCTAGATATGGAGGAAGATAAAGCGATACCTAGCATTTTAGGGAGACCTTTCCTAGCCACACGAAGAGCTATGATAGATGTCCAAAAAGGGGAATTAACAATGCACGTCAATGATCGAACTACTACTTTTAACATTTCAAGATCAATGAAGTAACTTGCAAAAGGTAAAGATCATGAATGCTATAGAATGGATGTTATAAAATATCTGAGTGAATGTCATTTTAAAACTAATTATGAAAAAAATTTGATGTAAAAGATTTGGAACACGAGCAAGAAGAGGACTTAGATCAATGTGAGGGAAGATTCAAACTATGTTCGAGAAAGTTTTGAAATTTTGGACACGATAGGAAAAGATAAATCATTTTGTTCATCATTTGAAAAACCCCCAGAACTTGAGTTGAAGCTACTTCCTGACCATTTAAAATATCCCTTTTTAGGTGATTCCTCTACTTTACTAGTTATAATTTCCTCAAAGTTAATGATGGAAGAAGAAGAAAGATTGATGAAAAAATTTGAAAAATTTTAAGAAAGCCTTTTGACTGACAATTGTTGATATAAAAGGAATCAATTCTTCAATTTCTATGCCTAGAATTCATATGGAAGAGAACTGCAAACCCATGGCTGATCCTTAAAGGAGACTGAATCTAGTTATGAAAGAAGTTGTAATAAAAGAAATTTTAAAGTGGTTAGATGCTGGAATTATCTACCATATTTCAGAAGTATTTCATATAGTGCATGGGTCAGTCCAATTCATTTCATTCTTAAGAAAGGAGGAGTAACCATGATTGTGAATGAACATAATGAGTTAGTACCTACTAGATAAGTCACAGGGTGCACAGGGTGGCGAATATGCAGTCACAGGGTGGCGAATATGCATTGATTATAAAAAATTAAATCTTTCCACTAAGAAGGATCATTTTCCACTACCCTTTTTAAATCAAATGTTGGATGGACTAGTTGGGCATAAATAATTTTGTTTTGGATGGATATATTGGTTATCACCAAATACAAATAACTTCTAAGGATAAATAGAAAATAACTTTTACCAGTCCTTATGGTACATTTACTTTTAGAAGAATGTCCTTTGGTTTATGTAATGAACCTGCTACATTTCAAGGATGTATGATGGTAATTTTTTGTGATTTAATTGAAAAAGGGATTGAAGTCTTTATGGATGATTTTTCAGTATTTGGAACTTCATTTGACTCATGTTTAGAACATTTATCAAAAGTTATTAAGCGTTGTGAAAAAACAAATTTAGTTCTTAAATTGGAAAAATGCCAATTTATGATTGCATGAGGAATTGAATGAGGACATAAAATATCAGAAAATGGTATGGAAGTAGATCCTATTAAAATTCATGTGATCGCTAATTTACCTTACCCAACAAATGTAAGGGAAATTAGGAGTTTATTAGGACATGCTGGATTCTACAGACGATATATTAAAGACTTTTCAAAAATTGCTATGCCTTTAAGCTATTTACTGGAAAAAGATGTAATTTTCAATTTTCATGAAGAATGCCTAAAAGCTTTTGAATTATTAAAAGAAAAATTAGGCACTACATCAATCATAGTTTTACCAGATTGGGGAAAGCCTTTTGAACTGATGTTTGATGCTAGTGATTATGCTATTAGAGCTGTTTTAAGACAAAGATATGATAAAATTTCAAAGTAATTTACTATGCTAGTAAAACTCTTAATGAAACCCAAATTAATTATACAACAACTGAAAAGGAGTTATTAGCAATAATAATATATGTCTTTGATAAATTTGATAAATTTAGATCATATTTATACGGAACTCATTGTGTAGTGCCTGCAAATCATTTTGTTATTAAGTACTTAATGAAAAAGAAGTTTCTAAACCAAGACTTATAAGATGGATTCTTCTTTTACAAGAGTTTGATGTTATAATAATAGATCAGATGGGGACTGAAAATCAAATTGCTGATTTTTTGTCTAGACTTGAGTTAGAAAAATCATTATATTTTGAAAAAAGAAATAAATGAACATTTTCCAAATGAAAAATTATTTAGTATTATTGAGAGGCATGTTTCGTGGTATGCCAACATTGTGAACTTTCTAGTTAGTGATATTATACCCTATGGAATGACATACCAACACAAGAGAAAATTTATTTCTGAAGCTAAGACTTATTTTTGGGATGACACATTTCTATATAAATGAGGAAATGATCTGATTATTCAAAGATGTGTACCTTTAGAAGAGAGTTATGAAATTATCCAAAAAATATCATAATTTTGATTTTGGAGGACATTTTGGTGTTGATAAAATACTATACAAAATTTTACAATCTCGATTTTATTAAGATTCTGATGGCCTAATTTCTTTAGAGATGCTAATGCTTATATTAGAACTTGTGATAGTTGTCAACGAGTAGGCAATATTTCTGAAAGAAATGAGATGCCTGAAAGAAATGAGATGCCCCAAAGAAATGAGATGCCCCTCAATTATATGCTAGAAGTTGCAATATTTCATCTTTGGGAATTAGATTTCATGAGACCATTTATACCATCTTTCGAAAATATATATATATATTGTTAGTAGTGGACTATGTATCCAAATGGATAGAAACTGTTGCTTTACCTCGGCATGATGCTCAAAATGTTGCAAATTTTATTAAAATGAATATATTTTGTAGATTTGGGATGCCAAGTGTGATCATAACTGATGGGGCAAGTCATTTAAAAAATGCCATAATGGAGAAATTATTAAAGAAATATCACATAAACTTTAGAATTGCTATTGCTTATCATCCTCAAAGAAGTGATTTGGTTGAAATATCCAATCAGGAAATAAAAACAATTATGGAAAAATCTGTGAATCCAATAAAAATGGATTGGTCAATCAAACTTGACTATGCTTTGTGGGCTTATAATACTTCATAAAGAACTCCTATAGGAATGTCCCCATATAGGGTAATATTTGGGTAAGCTTGTCACTTACCAGTTGAACTTGAGCATAATGAGCGATTAAAGAGTTCAATTATATTTTGAAATGTGTTAGTGGGAAAATGTTATTGCAGTTTAAGGAGCTTGAAGACATAAGGAATGATTCTTATGAGAGTGCTAAGATTTACAAAGAAAAGATGAAAATGTGCCATCATCGAAGGATTCTTACTAAAAATTTTCAGTCAAGGAAAGAATTTTTGCTATATAATGCAAGGTTAAGATTATTTCCATGCAAACTTAAGTCCAGGTGGATGGGCCTATTTATTGTGATAAAAGTTTATCCTTATGGAACTGTGGATATTAAAGATCCTAAAATTGAGAAAGTATTTAAAGTGAATGGTCGTAGACTGAAACATTATTTTGTAGGGGATCAGTGTAAATTTAACGATCGAATGATGTTGGTTCAACAAGAATAAGCACTGGTTATGTCGGGCTGACGACGTTAAACCAAGTGCTTTGTGGGAGGCAACCCAAAGTTATTAGTGTGTTTTTCTGATTGTTGTTTGTGTGTGATTAATAAAATTTGGGGTGGTATTTTTGAAACTATTATGTGTTAGTACTGATTTTAAGACTTTATTTAGTGATCTCGGCATGCTTAAATGAGAACTTGGATGTTAAGTTCACTGGTACAAAATTGAGCACTGGAGCTTAAGCGTTAATATTCGGCGCTTAAGCGCAGGAGTTAAAAACCTTGTGTGAAATTAAAGTTCTAGAAGGTTTAACCACCAACTGGTTGACTAAAACGTGCCAAAGCAGTTTTAGGACGTGCCTAGAAAATATTGGAAGGATTTAAGCCTACAAATAGAAGGGTTTTGTGATGGAACTTCGCCTAAAAAATATTTTTAGCCCTAAAGTCTAAGAGAAAGAGAGATTTAGAGAAAATGACTTCATGGGAGATGGATTTAAAGAAAAAGGAAGAGGAGAAAAAGGAAGAGTTAAAGAAAAAGGAAGAGGCCATGAGGAAGAAATTTGTTAGTCAAAGTGCACAAGAGATGTATAATAGTTCCTTAGCCGTTAGTATTGAAGGAATAGCAAAAAATATCAACAAAATTGAGGCTAGCGTGACTTTACTTGAGACAAAGGTAAATGAAGTTAATGCACATCTAGAGCATGTTGGATGACAATTGAAAATGCAATTTAGTCACACTAGTTATATAGAAGAAGCAGATAAGGCAATGTATATTAAGCATCATAATGGATTGAAGAAGATTGTATCATAGCTTGTCACCACTGTCCGTTTTATCAACTCTATATTCTGAATGCCCAAGGAGATACTAATGAATGACTAAAATTTGTTCCAACAAATGAAGAATGTAATTAAGTTCAGTGTTAAAGTTTGTTTTTAGGAGTCTTTTTTTTATGTATTAGTTTTAAATATTGTTTTTGGAGGTTATGCCTGTTATATGTTTAATTGTGAATGTTTGTTAAGTGTTTGTATTTATTAAAATTTTCTCATCCGAGACTATTTGGTGTGAGAATTAAGTGTTACATGTACTTTTACTTGTTCGTAAATGAATATAATTGTTTATTTGTGTGAAAATTTTGTATTATTTTAGCCTCGAATCGAATTAGTTATATTGGAGAATTTTAAGAAAGAGAAGAGTATAGGGAGAGGAAAATAGTCATTTAAGTGTTATAAGACCATTTAGGGGTGGTATACTTAGGCTAATAGTGCATTTTACTTAAATTCAAAAATATCAAAAATAGTGCACTGGCGCTTAACCTCCACATTCTCGCGCTTAAGCGTGATTTAACCCGAGAGGCAGGTAACTAACCGCGGCTTATCCGGTCTTAAGCGTTGGTTCACGAGAACCGGTTCGCAAAAAGTTAAAGGCAAAAAATAACCCCAAAAATCATAATTTTTACTCTCTTCGTCACCTTCTTCCTCTCGAGTTCACAATTTTGAAGTCCACGCAAGCTTTTTCTTGAAGATTTCTTGGTGGATTTAAGTAAAATTTGCTAGATTTGGATTTCTTAAGGTAAGAGTTTCACTTCTATGTAAAATTTAGGATTTTCACCATGTATTTTGAGTACATTTTGGAGAAACCAAAAAATCACTATTCATGGTGAAAAATGAGGAATAATCTATGGAAATTGCATAGAAAGTGTAGTTTATACTTATAAGAGTTAAGTTTAATAGATTACACTTGATTTTTGAAGTTATTGTGGAATTTTGTGAAATTTGTAGAATGGCCTTAAGAATGAAGAGGAGTAAACGAAAGACCCACTTTGATTCAAGAAAGTTTGTGAGTTTGAAAGCTTGGGATAGGTATGTGACGCTCAATATTCACGAAAGTTAATTCCTGAGCGTTGTTTCAAAATCCCAGGTGGATCCGTAGAACATTTGATCGTTCTCCGACAATGGGAACAATTCTTCTATTTTTTGTTGTGGCTTTTATTTTTGTAGTTCTGGAGTTCTATGCAAACCTCTCTGAGGCAGAAGAGGGTCGATTCATGGTTAGAGAGAAATTGGTACCTTTTTCACCAGAGGTAATCAATATGCTTTACCATTCACCACCTGATATTTTGTGTTTTTATGCCAATTATAGTCCTACTGAGATGAAACTGGATGAGATTATTTCATATTTGACTGTTGGAAGGGGACTCTGGAAAATTATAAATGGGAGGAGAGTCAACTTTTCCACTTCAAAGTTAAGTGCACCATCGAAGGCGTGGCACTACTTTATTTCAGTTCTTATGTTACCAACAAATCATCTCAATGATGTTACGAGGGAGAGAGCAACGTTGAACTATTATATTCAGGAAGGCAAGCTCATGAATATTGGAGCTTTGATCTGCAAGACTATCATCAATTATGCCACTATCGCTACTACTGCAGGTCTGGGATTTGCTTCCTTGATCTTTTCTTTGTAGAGTAGGCTGGAGTGAAATATGATAGTTAAAAAGAAGCATTACTGCCTTTGAAGCCAATTAGAAGTGTAAATTTGAAGTTATATTCGGAGCATTCTATTTTTGGCTGGAGAGGAGGATTTTTCACAGAATTATGGAATATCAACGTCTGATGCTTCTACATCTAAACCATCTACCTCACGAGCTTCCACTTTTAGTGATGAGTCTACTAAAAGTCAAAATCAATTATTGCAAAGGATGATGGAAAATATCAACTATACCGCAGATAAGGTATGAAATTTAGAAAGCTTTGCAGATCATATTGATGGGTACAATAGAAGGAAAAGTGATTATGAGGAGAAATTTCATTCTTCTTGGAAAGCCTCGTTAGGGGTAACCAAGGAGTGGAAATTCCATTCATATCCTAGATACCCTGATTATGAGTCTGTAGATGTCTGGAATACCAGTGATTCTGATGATGATGAGTAGGAGGACTTATTTATTTTATGTTTGTAAAAAGTGATGGACTACGTGGTTAGGACTTGATACATTTGTATTTATGTACTTATTTGGACTTTGTGATGTGTTGGACTTTTATTTAATTGTTATTGTGATTTATGAGTTTTATTAGTAGTTTGTTTTAATTCTATGATAGTAATTGCTATTGTGTGTTGATTATTGTGTTTTAGTTAGTTAGGATTGAAATTATTCCTATGTCTTATGAAAAGTTGAAAATCTTGCTAACTTTAGTTTTAAAGTTCAATTTCAGAAAACTACTATCGTGTATTTTTCTTTTATCTTGTTAGTGTGTCTATTTTTATGTTGAGATTATGAATTCAAAGTTAGTGTGTTTGTTAGTTTTTATGTCTGTACCCACTACTTAGAAGCTTAATGAATCTCTCCATGTTGAATTAAAATGAAATTGATAGAAAATTGATCAAAAACTAATTTTACTCCTATTTTAAGTTTTATACTTGTATAATTAGGGTATAAAAAATCCTGTAAGCTTGTTATTTTAATTTTCATTTCTAGCTTATATATATCTTTGTCGGCACTATTTTTGGTGTGGGGTTTGCCCGTAAGAAGCTGTCGGTCATCGGAATTGAAATCCCGTCGCCCGCTTTGGAAGGACGTTTTTTTAAAAAATTTTAGTTTTGAAAAAGATGAAGTCAAACTGACCCCATAATTTTTATAGTTTAGATGAAAATGCGTTTTACCTCAAATCCTGTATCTATCCCGAAGGATGAACACAAGAATTGAGGGTAAGGCTCGATCAAATAAACTAAAGAAAGTTATGACATCCGTTTGGTCTGCGAATTCAATGTATTGGCCGACAAGTTCCCCTATTTAATATAAGGAATTAAAAAGGCTTTATATTATGTTGGGTTCGAGAAAAGCTTCCTATAAGGGCAAGCCCGTATAGTTAATTACATCATAGATAACTGAAGTTACCTATGAATAATCTCAATAAAAGTCAAGAAAAATTACCTTTAAGGAGTTCAAATGGTAAGAACATTTCAATGATATTGGACTAAGAAGTGTGAAAAGGGATTGGTTCAAATTTGGAACATTTTGTTTTGGAGTCCAAAGGAGGAAACGCTAGAGGATGTCACGGATCCGAAAGAGAACTTTGGTGACTTCCCAAGCTATCCTATTATTTGGCTTC
>NW_018164644.1:1969621-1969829 GCF_001263595.1 Phalaenopsis equestris | reverse complement strand
ATTGATGAATGTCATTTACCTTTCAATTTGAAAATTATGTGGGTGAAGACCCTTTAGGAGACAAATTAGTGTTATTAAGAACACTTAGCCAAATTTTAGTCCTAATTGGACTTGTGGTGTTTTAAAAGAGTTTGATTATGTTGATTTTTCTAAGCCTCTTTTGACAAGTGGACTTCAACTTAACTTCACCACTAAGTCCTTAAGACCT
>NW_018164644.1:1962627-1969521 GCF_001263595.1 Phalaenopsis equestris | reverse complement strand
CTGAATAGTTTATATTTCCTTTTGGCAGATCCTTGGCTTAATGTAAGAATATTAATTAATTTCAATGAGATTAAACCATTGTTTCAAAAAATTATCTGTTGTTATTACTAAACAACATACTTATAAAACAATCAAATTTATATATATCCCCTTATCCTTACAATAAGATATGATATTATCTCATTCAGAATCAAGTAATCCACGTTCTGTTAATCATATAAGCAGATGTGATGTTCGACAAGTTGATTCAACCCATAATATCTTATTATAAGCACCCCAAATAACTTGCATGATATGGCTAGCAACAAGTGTTTCTTTTAGTTCAAAATTTTTCTTTAAAGCACACACCTTGAATATAATATTGAGTGTAATCTTAAAGTAACATATCTATAGTTTTAATTTGTTGTGGTTGATTTTCAAATTTCAAATAAACTCAATCCCAAATATTTGAAAATTTTTTGAATATCATCCGCAGAAGAAAGAACATATTGAAAATTTACTACTAAGGTTTATCCGAAGGGTGCAACAAAACGAGAAATTTCATTATCAAAATATAAAACAAAAATTTTCATTGAAGATGGATGGTTTTTTTATTTCACGGGAAGGTGAAGTAAAAGTTACACCATCAAGGGTGTTAGGTATGACTCATATATCAAAATTTGAAGTCTCTTGGAATTGAAGAGGTGTGTCTTGGAATGAAGAGGAGTGTCTCTTGAAATTTAGTGGGTTAGAGGGAGCGAGAGCGTGTTAGTAATTTTATATGTGGATTTTATCTATATATGATGTGTAACCCTATGTGTATGTACTGGACTTCTATGAAATAGTGAAATTCGCTCGTCAAATCTCTGTGTGTTTTTTTGGATTTGTGTCGATTCTCATTTTTCTTCTCTCTAATTTCTCAACAATTGGTATTAGAATGAGGTTCTAGGGTAGAGAAGAAAAATTTCGGCAGTCCAGGAAGTATGAAGAATAATTCAGTGATTTGGAGGAGGAGTTCGGCTAGGGCTTCTAGGAGTTCGAGCGGAAAATAGCGATACAAAAGTTCACAACATTTTAGAGAAGGAGGTTCGCGACAGGAAGTTCGCGCGAGAGGTTTTCTTCCGCGATAGGAACTTTGGGCGAGGGTTGTAGCGACCGGAGCAGTCGAGCGGTTTGCCAGTTTTGCGTGCAGTTCCCGCAGTCAAGGCTGTTTAGCGACAGTATTCGCAGGTCAGCAAAAGGGAGCGAAGAAGGTCGACGAGGCCTTCTGCAACCACTAGAGTTCACGCGACTGAAGGAGTCCTCAACGACAGGTTTTCGCGCGATGCAAATTCAAACGCATGAGTTCGCGAGACCAAATTTAGAGCAGGAGTTCTCAGATGCGAGCAGCAGTTTGTGAATTGCAAGGGTTCACGATTGCACAGTTCACGTGGAGGCGGGAGGAATAGTTTGCAAGCGAGGGTTCAAGAGGAGGTCAGCGAAGGGACTTTCGGAGCGAACACCAGTTCAACAACGTAGCCACAAAGATGAACAGGGAGGCGGCGAAAGCAGCAATCAAAGGAGAAGAAGGAATATTCCTTCGTAATTCCTGTGGCGAGGTGTTTGCGACAGAGGCAGTGTTCTGGTTCGCAGAGGAGAGGAGTTTCGGTGGCAAATAAAGGAGTTCAAACAATGCAGTTCGGAAATTTTTCACAGGAGGAGTTGCGACAGGTAGAGTTCGGTAGGGTGCATACAAAACAAGTAGGCGCGACTATTCGCGAACAGTAGTTTCGCGGAGGTGTTTCGCAAACAGGAGCAAATTATTTTGGAATTAAGCGAAGGGTTTTGCTCGCAGAACAACAGTTTAGTTGAGGCGTTCACACGAACAGGAAAAGTGCTTCGTGTGAAAAATTTGATTCACAAATCACAGCAGATTTGCAGGAAAATTGCTGAAATTGACAGAGAAAATTTTAGTTTTCTTTGAATTTATTTGCAGTGTATTTATGTTTCGACATAAGACATGAAAAGTTTGCTGCAGGATTAATTTCAAATAACAATGTCTGGTGCAAAATTCGAGATAGTGAAGTTTGATGAAACAGAGAACTTCAGATTGTGGCAAACAAGGGTGAAAGATTTGTTGGCACAACAAGGAATTTTGAAGGCTTTGTGAGTTACAAAACTTGATAATATGGAAGATGAAGATTGGGAAGAATTGCAACTACGAGTGGCAGATACCATACGTTTATGTCTGATAGATGAGATTATGTATCATGTTATGAATCTGAAATCTCCAGGAAAAGTATGGAAGAAATTATAATCTCAGTTTATGTCCAAATCTCTAACAAATAAATTGTATCTGAAAAAAGACTGTATGGGCTGAAGATGCATGCAGACACTGATCTGGCGCAGTATTTGAATGTCTTCAATCAAATTATCACAGATCTGACACCACTTGATGTGAGTATTGAGGATGAAGACCGAACAATGATTCTGTTGTGTTCCTTTTCTTCTTCTTATGAACACATGGTGACTACTCTGACATATGAGAAAGAAACTATCAAAGTTGATGAGATTACTGTAGCATTATTGGCTCACAACTAGCGGAAGCAGAATGCATGAAAAATTCTCATGACAACAGTTTATATGTTAAGGGTAAGCAGGATCATGGAAGGAAGGAGGAGAAGTAGGGTTCTGGAATGTGAAATTCCAGATCAAAGCTTAAAGATAGAAAGATGATTCATTAATATAAGTGCAAGGAGCAAAGACATATGAATAGAGATTGTCCAAAGTTCAAGAAGTAGTTTAATGAGAAACATGATGTATCTTCCAAGTCTGTGAATATGGTGCAGAGTGACAATTCAGATTGCAGTAATAGTGACGTACTTTCAGTTACAACAACTCAGTTGAAGAATGTATGGATTCTTGATTCAGGATGCTCTTATCACATAACACATAACAGGGAATGATTTACTTCATACATGTTATCTGATTCTGGTTCAGTCTATTTGGGTGATTATAAATGTTACAATATTACTGGTATTGACAAAGTCAGATTTAAGATGTATGATAACACTGTCAGAACATTATGTGATGTAAAACATATTCCAGATTTGAAGAAGAATTTAATTTCCTTAGGTACTTTATACAGAAATGGTTTTATTCCTAAGACAGATGATGATAGAGAAACCATCAGAATTGTTAAAAGTGCATTGACTGTGATGAAAGGAAATATCACTGCAGGTAATATCTATAAACTGTTGGGAAGTACAGTTGTAGGTAGAATTCTCATATGATGAAATTGCAACAGATATGTTGACCAAGTCAGATATTATCAACAAGTTCTTGCATTGCTTGAACTTGTTGAATGTTTGCAATTGTTAGACGACATGGTTGCCCAACCCACTTCGGTGTAAGAAACTCCATGGTGTTTTTTTTATTATTTCTCTTAAGGGACTGGATATTCGCCGAGGTGAAGAATTGTTAGGTATGGCTTATATACCAGAATTTAGAGTCTCTGGGAATTGAAGATGTGTGTTTCTTAGAATTGAAGATGTGTGTCTCCTGGAATGAAGAGGAGTGTCTCTTGGAATTTAGTGGGTTGGGGGGAGCGAGGGCGTGTTAGTAATTTTATTTGTGGGTTTTATCTATATATGTGATGTATAACCCTATGGGTATGTACTGGACTCCTCTAAAATAGTGAAATTCGCCGCTATGCTCCCAAGAACGTAGACATCTTTGTCAAACCTCGTTAAGTCTCTGTGTGTTCTTCTGGATTTGTGTCGATTCTCGTTTTTCTTCACCCTAATTTCTCAATAAAGGGCCTCCCAAAATGAGAGATCTTAGCAAGCATATTTGCTATCACAGGTGAAAAGGTAGGCAACACCATAAATGACCAACAATGTGTCATTCATTATCGAGAAAACTAAAAGAAAGCATATATGTGCAGAGTTCGGATGTAGGCCTTCATGTACAACAAGATTGTACATGTTATATAGATTGTTGCTATAAAATCTTGTTGTACCAACGTGCACAATCTCATTTTAAACAAAGTCCAGAGACATCCAACTCCGTACTTAATATTTTTTCCTCGTTTAAATATATCCATCTAGAGGTTAGTATAAAATGATATGATTCTCATATGATACATAACATAATAAACTGTGAAATTTATATGTTTTACTTTGGTGACCAATGAAAGTTATAATAATATGACTATATTTCTGATATTAACTCAAATTTCATATTAGTACATAAAGTTAGCATAGGAAAATATAAACTTATAAAATCTATGTTAAAGAAAAAAATATTGATAACTATAAAATTCTTCAAGAAGTTGCGCACTTACAATATCTTGAAAAAAAAAAAAAAAACTATAGAAGTAATATAATCAAACATTAATTAAAATTTAAATCTTTAGTATAAATTTTTATAGCATTGGTATATGTCTATGAGATATGTACAATCAGATATCTTTGGGAGAGGGGTCTTAAATGAATCACCTTCACAATTAAACTTTAGATTGCGAAGCCAAACAATAAAAGAAAATATTAAAGAAGAAATCTACGTGTTTAAGCTATTAAGGCATACCTTTTGATGCCTTGTCTTCATCCTTACTTCCTAAGAGATGTGCTACAAGAGATGCTGAACTGGCATGTAGCCTCTATAATGGCCACATAAATGCGATGCAAGCATAAATGAAAACAATGCATTTATAATAGCTGGTGAGTCGATCATAAATAACATAAAAAGAAAAATTAAGAGACAAAAAAAAAAAAAGTGGCAAAAAGTGTTATGTGAAAATAACACGAAAACGTAGAAATTCATACAACAGAAGTGGCAAAAAGTGTTATGTGAAAATAACACGAAAGCGTTGAAATTCATACAACAACAATCAAATAAAAAAGATTTATGTGGTTCAGCGTTAATTGATTCGCCTACGTCCACGGGGACGGAGATTTCACTAGCAGCATATGAGAAGAAACAAAAACAGCTTAGGGTTACAACTCAATACAACAAGGAGAGTAAGAGTAAGAATAAGTTATGTCTATGTTTTTGTATGTAATGCTGCAATTATTTTCTCTACATATATACTAAAACATACTGCACCTCAATCTCTACATTAAGCAAGTGAAAGAAAATACATTATACTTAGCAGAGATCGAAAATAATATTAATGTGAGCGTGTGGAAAAATAGTATTAATGTGACCAATGATTATAATTACATTGATGCTACTCAGTTGCTGCTAAAATCATTGAGATTGCTAGATTTTTTGCAGCAGTTTAATTGCTGAAAGAGAGTGTTGCTTTGGCGAAGCAGTTTTATCAATGTAATGTGAAGATATTTCGAGATTAATAAATATAGTCGAGATGTTTAATGCTGCAAAATGAGGACTATTAATATTCATTAAATGATCTGTCTTTGGACTCGTTCCTGTGCCATATGGTTCTGTCGGATGACCAATTCCTGTCATTTGGAGTCTGTTTCAGGGAGCACTAATACTCTATTCATGAGGTTATATATATATCATTGAATAGAGAAAGCGTAGTACTTATTATCCATCAAGCTGAAACACATACACACTGTAGGCATGGGACCAATAGCAACAAAACAAGTAATTACAACTTTTTTGATTGGACCAAATTTCTCCGTCATCTTAGGTGGAGAATTTGCATTTTTCTCTCATTTACATTTTGGTGCTAGTAACAAGCTTTAAATATAGTAGTAAATTAGTCAATTTTCTTTAAATAAATAAAAAAAAAATTATATCAATATTTAACTCTATGCTCTACATGTGTAAGACAATCTACAATATAAACTTGGGTTTAAACGATTTGAAAATCATTGATGCAGCAATAAGTTTTGAAAGAGAATGAATATACTTAAATAATTAATTTCTAGACTCAGTGTTTTTTGCAATTCTTAAAGGATAGTTCGTCTTGCTGAAAATGAAATATATTGTAAAAGAGTTGCAGAGTATTATGATTGCAATGGATTTGAAGTACTTTCAAGTTATTTGACTCACTATAAAATAAATAAAGGATCTTATATTTTCTATTTATTTGAAGCACATTAAAAATAATGTATTTAAAAATATATTCTTTTATCTGGCAGTGGCTGGGAAGCCAGCATGCACCGACAGTGGGTGGATAGCCAACTGCTAAGGTGGCAATGCTAGTGGGCTGGCAGAGCAAATTACGGTGGTTGCAGTGGGCAGGCTGGCGGGCTGTCGGCAACAGGCGGGCGGGCATCGGGGGTAGTAAGAGCAGTGAACTGCTGCAACGGTTGGATGGCAAGCTATTGAGGTGGGGGTGGCCGACGAAGGATGTTGCTGGTGGCAGCAAGCGGCTGACGATGGCTTGTGGTGGTGGGCAGCAAGCAATCGACAGACGACGGGTGGGCGATGGGCGAGTGACAGCTGCAGATGGCGAGCGTGTGGTTGACGGCTGGCGACGATGTTGGTGGCAACGACAGAGAGAGACCGATAGTGGATTATAGGTGGGGGCAGTAGCAGACGATCAACAGGGGCAGCATCGGACAACCAGCTTGGGTAGCAGTGGACAACCTGCGAGGGCAACGATGCAGTGGCGGAGGTCCAACAGTGAGGCCAAAGGCAGATGGCAAATGGGGCGGCGACAGACGTTAGATGGAGCGGCGATGGTGGTAGAAGTCCGGCCGTGGGGGCTGCGACAGACGACTGACGGTTTGGGGCTGCGAGAGACGACTCAGCTTGTCTATGTTGGAATGGAGAAGCTTTTAGGAAATGACAAAGACTAAAAAACAACTTATGGAAGAAGCTTCACTCTTATTTATCACCTTAACTTGGTTTAATACAAACTCAAAGACTCCACCCCTATTTATACTAGTGGCACCTCCTAAATTAATGGCTAAGATTGTGCCACCACAATTACAATCCAATGGTTACAAATAATTCCAC
>NW_018164644.1:1959045-1959960 GCF_001263595.1 Phalaenopsis equestris | reverse complement strand
GTGCTTTCCGAGTAAACATCCTTCACATAATTGATCAGGGTGGTTGATGCAAGATGTGCCGCTTACCATCTCTTTCTTTGAAAGCAAATCGAGTCCTCCAAAGTTGAGATGCACAAATCGAAAATGTCAGAGCCAAGTAGCATCTTTATAACAGGTCTTCAGACATTTGTCAATATCATTTTGAATGTTGAGTGAGAACATTCTATTTTTAGACATTGGCACCTTAACAATCAAGTTACCAATATTGTCTTTTAAGAAGAGAGTATTTTCTTTCAAGTGAATATCATATCCTTTCTCCAAGAGTTGCCCTAAACTCAAGATGTTGCTTTTCATATTCGGCACAAAGTATACGTTAGAAATAAATTGATGCTTCCCATTTTTCTGACGGATGAGAATGTTACCTTTGCCTTTCACCTCTATCTTGGACTCATCTCCAAAAGACACATTGCCGCTTACTGATTCATCAAGCTCTACGAACATGCTTCGTCTCCCACACATATGGTTGCTTGCACCGGTGTCCAGGTACCATGTACTATCTTCACCTCTTTCATTGCCTTTGTATGCTAGAAGTAGAGTGCCATCTTCTTCTTTTTTTTCTTCAATGTAGTTGACTCTTTCATTCACTTTGTACTTAGGTGCTCTACATTCTTTCGCATAATGCCCAAACTTGTTACAATTATAGCACTTAATTTGAGATTTATCATACCTCAAATTTAAGTTCCCTTGACCACGTCCTCTTGTAGATCTTTCTCCTTTCTCATAGTTATTTTTGGTACTCCATCCTTGCTTGCTAGCATGACCTTGTCCTCGTCCTCTATTGTGGCTTCTAATGTTGTTGAAGCTTTCATCTTTCTGAGTTGATTGGAGATTCGTCTTGAGAAGTTGTTCGACAATCTCTTCATTCATCTTCTTCTT
>NW_018164644.1:1957030-1958369 GCF_001263595.1 Phalaenopsis equestris | reverse complement strand
CTTGGCTCATCGTAGTCTTTCTCCACAACCTCCCAAACGTCATGCGCTCCAAGGAGTGCCTTCATCTTGATACTCCAATTGTCGTAGATGCTTTCCTTAAGCATCGGGACTTGGAACGAAACCGTGCCACCGTTTGTCATTTCTCTATAATGGAACCTCGCTCTGATACCACTTTGTTGGAATGGAGAAACTTTTAGGAAATGACAAAGGCTAAAAAAACAACTTATGAAGAAGCTTCACTCTTATTTAACACCTTAACTTGGCTTGATACAAACTCAAAGACTCCACCCCTATTTATACTAGTGACACATCTTAAATTAATGACTAGGATTGTGCCACCACAATTCCAATCCAATGGTTACAAATAATTTCATACCTACCACACAACAAGTCCACACCTACCACACCTACCACACCTACTACACACTAATTTCATACCTACCACATATTCTAGAATAAGCTTCTAGAAATTAAGCTTTATTTAAACAACTAAAACCAAGTTTATATTTCAACAGTCTATAACATTTTATATGAATGATGTAATTCAAATAAAATGAACAACAACGTAAACTTCAAATTCTTTCATACTTTAGATTGTATTTGTATTTCTTTATACTAAACACAAAATCTTCTCAAATCTATGCAAAAATATTACAGTGCACCACAAATTCACTCAACAAAATAACCCATAAAGCTATTATGATCTTAAATTGCTCCATTAATCGGCAATGAATCTCTTTTATTTTGTGTCTCCTAAAAGAAATTTAGTTGGAATATGTATGACAAATCCTATTCTCATTAACACAGGTACTAAAATCAAATTAATGTACTACCTTGGATGATGGGCTTTCGGCTTAGTAGATGCATGGGCCATAAGTTATATATTTAGTTTCACTGTCATCTTAGGTGAAAAATTTCCATTTTTCTCTCATTTACATTTTAGTGCTAGTAACAAGCTTTACATTTAATAGTAAAATAGTCAAATTTCTTTAAATTAAAAAAAAATGAAAATCATATCAATATTTAAGTCTATGTTGTACACGTGTAATCCAATCTCCAATATAACTTGGGTTTAAACTATTTGAAATCCATTGATGTAAAATAAGTTTTGAAAGAGAATCAATATATTTTACCAAGTAACTTCCAGAGTTGAGTTTTTTGCAATCCTTAAATGGTCGTTGGTTTGCTTAAATTGAAATGTATTATAAATAGGTTACAGAGTATTATGATTATAATATATTTAAAGTATTTTTAAGTTATTTTGCTCACTATAAAATAAATAAAGGACTTCATTTTTTTATTTGATTAAAGAAAAATAATGTATTTAAATATATATATA
>NW_018164644.1:1948602-1956366 GCF_001263595.1 Phalaenopsis equestris | reverse complement strand
TCCCACAGCAGCGTATGGACACACGACAGTGGATATCCGAGCATTCTCGGCGTGTTAATGTAAGTTAAAAAAAAAAAAAATGTAATTTTCTAATTTTGTGGGGCTATCAATATGCCAATTAATATTTGAAATGCAAATTAATGTTTTAATTTTGTCATGCAGGAGGCAGCTCCAGGAGAGAAAGAGGGAGATGACCATCCAAACATCGTCTTCTGCCAGCAGCAGTGGTGGCCAGCCTACTAATGATCAATCTGATTTTGAGTTGTAAATGTAGACGACGAGGAAGAAGAGAGGGACAACATATGGTCTAAAACCAAAGGAGATAATATTTGAGGCCGAGTGCACCCCTGCATTTGTGGGTGGCCCCAACAGCTCGTTAAAGGCTCAGCACTAGGAGCTTGCCATGCATGTGATTAAGAAGAATGAAGAGCTTCGACAGGTGCGTGAAGACCAGCAAATTGTTGCAGATATCCTGGCACGCCTGACAGATAGTCTTGATCGTCGGAACAAGCGGCCTATGAGTGCGGTCGAGGAGGAGGAGCAGGAAGATTAGGAGTTTTATTTTGTGTTCGATATGTTCCCCCGACGTAGGGGTGATTATATTTTTTTCTTTTCTACTTAATCGAACTTTGATTCTCTTATGTGTGAACTTTGAACAGTTGAGTATGTTTATATTTAATCCAAATTGGAATAATTATGTAAATATGTTGGAGATTTTTGTTCTATTATGTTTGCTTGTGGATGTTATCTACAGACGTGTAGTAATCTGATCTTTTTTTTGTTGTTGTTGTTGTTGTTGTTGTTGAGGAGGAGGAGCAGGAAGATTAGGAGTTTTATTTTGTGTTCGATATGTTCCCCCAACGTAGGGGTGATTATATTTTTTTTTTTTCTTCTTTATCGAACTTTGATTCTCTTGTGTGTGAACTTTGAACAGTTGAGTCTGTTTATATTTAATCCAAATTGGAATAATTATGTAAATATGTTGGAAATTTTTGTTCTATTATGTTTGCTTGTGGATGTTATCTACAGGTGTGTAGTAATCTGATCATTTTGTTGTTGTTGTTGTTGTTGTTTTTTTTTTTTGTTACAGGTTTGCATGGGAATATTCTGATGCTAGAACGTAAAGTCTTTGGTGTTTGCCTCTGTTGACGATAATGCACCGTTATGTTAGCGTCGTCGACATTTACGACATGATTTTTTAGTAACAGCTTTTTGTCTATGCTAATAAAAATCCGATGCAAATGTCGACACAAAATCAATTAACAACACCCATTTTAATGTAAATTTTTTTTGAAGCTAATCCATTGCTAATCAAGATTAATCTTGGATAAAGGCCCGATTTTTCGATGCTAATCAGAAAATTTCTTGCAGTGACATGTGTCAGAGGCGTGTTAAGTTCAACACAGTACTGACACTGCACTTCCCTTTAATTAGAAGTATCTGTGTATCATTATGGCTGTAAAAGAGCCGAGCTTGAGCGAGCTCGGGCTTGGCTTGTGTTCGGCTCGTTCGAAATAGCTCGTGTTCGAAATCGTCTCGTGAACAGTGTGTTCGTGTTCGACTCGATTTAAATATTCGTGTTCGTGTTCGGCTCGTGTTCGACTCGAAATTGGCTCGTTAAACTAAAATTGTTACATTTCGAGCTTAAAATTTTGTTCGTGTTCGGCACATTAGGCTTAACGAACGAGCCGAACACGAGCTGCTTAACGAGCCGAACACTAGCTGTTCACAAACAACGAGCCAAATTGACAGCCCTATGTATCATAGTCTTAGAATCACTCTTTATAAAGATTAATTTTTTTTTAATAACAATTAACATTCTTTCATTTATTTATTGTTTCATAAAACATACTCATTACCAAGTTTAGTCCTTCCGGCTAATATCTTTAGCTCTCACTTCTAATTAGTGCATGACTTAACTATACTTATGCTGGCTTCAATCTGTTTCGTTGTTATGCTTTTCATGTAATATTTATGCTAGTTATTTATAATTTTGAGATGTTTTAACCCTTTAAATGGGTTATTTTTATTGTTATTATTGTCAATTTTCTTGCCCCTTCTTTTATTCCAAGTGCTTGGATCGCTGCTCAATTAAGATTCAATGCTTGCTATGCCTTTTCGTCTTCCTTGAATATGATGTTTGGTTATGCCCTTCTCTCATCTTGGTTTAGAAGAAATATTACGTGTGTTGTAAGTATATACGCAGAGGATGGTTCAGTTGCGCTTAAAAAAATACACGTTTTTTGAATGCATCTGGACCGTCTTTATATAAACTTACAACTTCCGTAATATTTCTTCCTTATTTTAAACCTCGGATCGTTTTAATATTCGATTTGGATGATGCTTCCTCCTCTCTACTCTCATATAAACCCCATTTGTATTAGGACTTATCTAAGTGGAACCTTGGTCCAATTTTATATTTTTTAATTAATTTGTGTGTTGCTCCATAATATCACTAATAAGAAAGCAAATCATACACTTGTCAAATTTATATCCATCACTTAATTGTATTTGCAGTAAACTTAAAGAATTTACTGATTTAAAGTCTGAAGAAAAATAAAATATCAATTTTAATTCTATTAAATTAAAATGCATAAGCACCATTTTTACAATTAAATCGTAATAAATCATTATTATAAAAAAAACATAATACTCTATTTTCTGATCGGCAAGCATACTTGAGATAATTCTTATGCATTAATAAGGATTACTAAGAGGTTAAAGTCATAGATAAGTTGCTTTACATAGGAAACTATATCATGAAATACCTATTCATCTGATCATTGGGAAATAACTTGGTCTATTGTCGGTTCATGATATGAAGTAAGAAAATATTTATTTGATTTAATAGTCATAAATGAAAACTAAACTACTAATAACACCTACTTAGTTATTGATAAATTATTATGTGTGATTATTGCACGTCAACATGACGGTCCAGTTGGGCTGTCGCACTATCGTGTGATCCATCAAGTGGCCACATCCTGACTATCATTCAGAGATACAATCAGCCCCATATGATAATTTTTCATGTTATTCTTTTCTCTCCATTTTTTTTTTCATTTTCTTAGTAATATTGTGTCTTTATCTTAACACCAACCGTTGAACATATGTGATATCCACACATAGAATAAAATATAACTAAAATATCTATATGTATATACATCACATTCATGTGTCTGCCACATGAAAAAAAACTCAGTACTAAAGCATGCACGACAACAGGTACTTGCTACTATTACAATCATGGCTTCTGCTTTTAAGTTCCTTTTGGCTTGTGTCCTTGGCCGCCCTGCCGACTCACTCCATGTCAATATCAACTACTTTGCAGTAGTTAGTGCACCCGATTAGTGGAACCACTAAACACAAAACAAAAAACATGGAGTATCTATGGTAATTGTGATCTCATATGGTTTTTTTTTTAATTTTTTTGTACAGGATGACATGCAAGCTCTACTTAATCGTGTCTTGTCATCCTGAAATTTTTTTTGGGAATCTTTTAAAGCTGATGACCACTTTTACCAAGTTGTTGATGATGATTCTTAGTCTATATATTTTATTCTTTTTATCTTGTATAACAGTAGCAAGGTGTTGAGATGTGCTATAATTTTGATATTTTATGGTGATTATCGCTTTGTTCGATTCTAAAGGTATAATATGATAGTAAAATGTTACTTCATCAATAATGAAGTTGATTCTAGTTCTCTAATTCCCAAGATGCATCCTATAATTTGTTTATTGTGTAAGAAGACATTAAAGAATGATTAATTCGACCATTAATTTTGTCAAAGCATCGATGTTTGAAAGCGAGTAAAACCTTTAGGGTAAACATCCTTAAATTTTTTCATGAAAACTTCTATTGATCTTCATCTTAATTTTAATGATATGATATGTCAAATATTAGTGAAGGACATTTTTTACATGAAAATTGTATGTATGTTTTTTTATTTATGATTTACAAAGATCTCAAATTTGTAGATAAAAACAGAATTATTGGTGGGAGAAAACACTAAATACATTTTTTTTATTTCTTTGAAATAATCATTCATGAATATCTGTGCATTTCTCTGTCCTCCTAATAAAGTCATGTTATTTCTAAAAGATTGTCAACTTTAGATGAATCTTATCCTCAACCTTTTGTCACCAATCAAAAAATGAGAAGATGATGCACACCAACAATGGCTAAGGCAGTGGTACTTATCATTCATGTAATCCCATCAAATGCTAGCCTTTGTAAGTGTGGCTAACAGCCCACCCAATCCCCTTTTCTTGGTCCCGACTTTTAATTTTTTGTCTCAATTGATTTGGCCATTTATGCCGGAGAATTAATTTAAAGTTATAAGTTCTTTCAAAATAATTTTACTTTTAGTAAACTACAAAAGGATCATTCATCTCTTGATAACAAATCCACAGATAAAAATAAGTTTTTCACATATAAACTAATTTTTGGTGGCTTTCGATGGAAATAACACTGCCAGAATATCAATGGTAGGAAATGCTCTCCGATGATCTAAAACTTGGACGAAAAATTGTATCAGAAAAAATAAAAATAAAAATAAATAAATAAATAAATAAATAAATATATATATATATATATATAGATAATCACAATATATCTATATATTACCCTCTAGCACCAGTCATCACAACATAAAACATAATATAACTATACTCACATGAACTCAAAATATTGTAAAATTACATAAAAAAATGATCATAAATCACATAAAGATAATCACAATAGATAAAACCACAATAAATAATTAAAACAATCAATATAAAAGTGTCTCAAGCGAAAACATAGATATGAGTAAGTCCAAAGTGAATAAACAACAATCATCAAAGAATTAAAAAAACATAGCTACTGATCATTGCTCTTCTCATTATTATCCTCCTCCTCATCATCCTTCACCACTATCTGTTCCTTTACTCGTTATTATGCCTCACATTGCCCCTCCTCCACCCTCATCTCCATATTCACCTCAATCTCAGCGAGCCGAGCAGTGCATTTGGTCTCAATGTCCTTAGCTACGCCATGAAATGCCTACTAACTTCTGCATCAATTGATTTTGAGCTCTAACTAGAAAAGTAATATAGTGTGTCATAAAAGAGGTTGCGTCCCTTTTTCTTTTGTAGAGATCCTTTCTATATTTGTCCTTTTCAAATTTTACTTTCCGAACATCCTCTGTTAAAAAAAAAAAATCATTATGAAAAAATATAAAAATGAAAATGTAAAGAAGAAAATAAAAATGATAGATATGAATATATCTTATAAGAAAATCCTCCTAACATGAATCAGAGAAAAGAAGTAAAAAATGAATCAGAACTTACACAGGCCAAGTATTTAAATATGCAAAAAAGCCTTATAAGAGAGCATTGTCTCCAAAATAAAGGATAAAATATTAAATCTATTTTATTCTAGGTTAAAATAGACCTCCCACAGTGATGTGTCCTTATGTTTTATTATATTTTAGGAGATTCCCATGAAAACTTTCAATAATAGATTATATATATACTTCTCTATATAACCCTATGAAAATGAGATGCCATGATGACTTTCTAGAATTCTAGTAGAGGAAACCTCTAATTATCATGGCTCAACTAGAGTATTCGGCAGAGGTAAAATAGCCGTAACTCGAAAGATAGGTTGACTCTCAATAAAGTGGGCTTATGAAACGATCCTACAAGTCTTAGAATCTGTGAGAGTTAATAGTTAATTGGATGGTTTGTATGAGAAGGATGGAGTACAAGTTTGAGGAGATGTGAGGTTTTCTTGGCCTTAGAAACATTATGTTGTCTACTTAGAGCTTATGTAAAATCTTATATGTCATATGTCATAATTCATGCAGGTTCGCCTAAATTGTAGCTACACCGCAAGCTAGAGATAAAACTTGCAACTTCTGAAATGCTTATTGTAGCGCATTTGACACGTCGAGCAGAATCCTATACATGCTTTTCTTAGTGTGGTCTGGCGAAACTCGTTTGTGGTCTCACGATGCAGCGGGCAATTTAAATAGCTTTTGAAATGCCTATTATGCCTTGTTTGACTCATTGAGGGGAGCCCCATACACACTATTCTTAGCATGGTGTGGCAAAGCTTGCACGTGTGCGGTGACACGGTTGACAACTCAAAACCAAGTATCCGTACACATCTTTGTTAATGCGGTGGATAAATGTTTTGTGTGTGTTTGAGATTGCACAGGTGACACCCGTACATGCTTTTCTTATCCTGGCTTTGAAAGAAAATAATTTATCATTAATGCTTGCTAAATTGGGTAAATAATCATGTTTAGTCAGTAAATCATGATAAATTAAATAATATACCATTATCTTAAATCTTCTTCCTGCAAATAAATACATTATGGTTAGTGACTTATTATCATCAATCATCGTGATCTTTGATGATACCTTACTAAAACATTATACATAAAATAACAAAGAGACATTTGGGAATTTTTTTAATTATTCATTTTATTGGTATTTTTACATAAAAATAGAATATATATATTTTTTGTTTTCAATGTTGTTGTTATTATTATTATTTATTTTTTGTATTTGTTATTCTAAATATATGTTTTTTAAAATCTTGTTTATTATTTTAAGAGAACTAATTTGTGCAATGTAATTGCGTAGGGCAACAAGGAAGAGGCTTAGCGCACACGAGTGGTGCCTAGGCACATAGATAGCACAAGGATCGACCGGTGTACGGAAGTAGCCAGTAATGAGGGCGGTATGTATATATATATATATATATATATTGATGTGTGCTAGAAAATTCGCCGTGGTAGAGTAACAAATTATCGTTTTAGTGTTATACGAAAGTTCAACACACACACAGATGAAATAAAAAAAAAACGGTGATGACTCCAGAAGTTTTTACGTGGAAAACCCGTAAGTAAAAAACCACGTGGTTTGGCCCAGTTGCAGAAATTCACTATTGATTGATGATTACAAAAATCTCTTGTCCCACAGACGGAAAGGGTAACTAAATTGTTCAAGGTACAACGTCGACTGACGACATTTAATTAGTGGTGATCGATGACGGGCGGGCGTTGCTCGGCGGCGGCGGACGGTGCTTGATAGCGATCAGCGCTGCTCGACGACGGTCGTCGGCGATCGACGACAGTCGACGGTGGTCGATGACGGAGGTCGACGGTCGACGGTGGTTGGCGACGATTGGTGGTGATGCTGAGCTGCAGTATCTCCTCAAGACCTCAGACTCTCTTTAGACTTCCTTCCTCTTCATGAGAGAGATGTGACTCTATTTATAGTGTTATAGGTGCAATTGATGCAGTAATATAAACCATTTTGATCGGACGGTCTGTAGAGCTTCCCTCGATCATACGACGTTTAATGGACATTTGAGTTCTTTAATGATATCAAAATTGAGTGATTTTGGGCTAGATTTTGGGCTTGTTGAATTCATCTTGTCGAGTCGCTTGATTTGAGTATAAACATGTCATATTTGACAGACGTTTGACTTTCCAAATTTATTTATAAATCTTCTAACTGTGGTTTAATGACTTGATACGTATCTTAGCTTGATTTGACTTGGATTGGGCTAGTTTTTATATCATTAGATCCGTCTCATCGAATCGGTCAGTTTGACTATAAGTTTGCTAAAATCAGAGCTCTAGATGACTTTTTATCAAGATTTAAATGTTTATTGCTTAAAATATCATCTCGAGATTCGTGTCGGATGATGACATTTTATTGGTGGTGTTATATATACATACATATATATATATATATATATACATATAT
>NW_018164644.1:1942394-1948467 GCF_001263595.1 Phalaenopsis equestris | reverse complement strand
ATATATACATATATATACATATATATACATATATATAATTAAAGAGCAACTCGTGGCTCCTTACGCGTTAATATAAAAAAGGATTACAAAAGGGGGGAGGGAAAGGAGATCCCTAACTAACAAAAGTCTCAGAGGTACCACTTTTCACAATACAAATTAAAAGAAGAAAAATAACATAAATTGTATACCCTTCAAAGAATACCAAGGAGAAACTTAATCCCAAAGAAAAGAGACCAAAACCATAAACCTTTTAGACATGATCTGCAGCAAAGAAGAAATAAGCCTAGAAGTCCAAATGAAAGAGCAGTGACAAACATAATTTTGGGAAACAAAGATATCAGCTCCAAAAAGAGAGATGATAAGTCCTCCTTTTCCAGAGGATCCCCCCATTGAGGACCTGCAAAGACAAAGAGCAGCCACCAAAATGCACAGCCCAAGAATATAAATGAAAAAGGACATTAGGATGAAAAACCCATCCAACTCGTGACCAGGCAAATCAGGTAGCCCCAGAAAGTCAAAATCTGATGAAGGGGACATCCGAGATATCCCCCACAATAAGCTTGTGTAACACACCAGATGGATGAAGGCCAACTAATAAATTACCATTACCAAATTTTGCCAACCAATCCGCCGGTTGGTTGCCTTCCCAATAAATAAAATTCAGGCGCATCCGAATATTATGGAGAGTGATGAGAGCCCAAATTCTGTTAAAGATGCCTATAACATTCCAAGGAGGCTTTTGAGAATTAAAGAGGATTTGGTACAGCCTCAAGGAATCAGTTTCGACATAAAAATTGGTAATCTTAATACATAAAGCCACATGCATCGCTAAGAGAACCTCCCAGCATTCAGTTTCAAAAGGGCAATCAGCCCCCACCGGAGATGCAAAAAAACATAACTTCTTGTCCATCCAATCTCGAAAAACCCCTCCAACCCCAACAGCAGAAGTGGACCAACTGCCATCAACATTGATTTTAACCCAGCCTTTTTCAGGAAATTTCCAACTAAAGATCACAGGCCGCCTGATGGAAGCACAATGATCTTCACCCAGGAAATTCCTCCTTAATTTAAAGTAATGAGCAAGAATGTATGAAACAAAAGTGGAAGGAGAGGGTGGAGAGTTTTGGTACTTAAAGCTATTCCGTGCCATCCAAAGAAACCAAAAAATAGTTAATGGGAAATGCTCCAGCTTTCGAGAATCAGTAAAAGTGTCCTTCTAAACCAACAATAAATCTTTAACCTCAAAGCGCGAAGGCCAAACCACACCAACAAACTTACTAATGCAAGCCCAAACTGCTTTAGCATAATGACATTCAAAAAATAAATGTGTATAATTCTCTTCTTCCTCATTACAAATATAGCATCTTGAAGTCATTCTCAAACCTTTTAATTTTAGAATATCATCTAAAGGAAGCAAGGAAAGGAAAACTCTCCAAAGGAAGAAGGATAAGGTGGGGGTAATATGATTACACCAAATCACCTTTCCCCATTCCCAAACAGGGAAATTATGCAATTTATTATAAATCATTTTAGTAACAGAAGCCATAGAGCTAAATGTACACATAGGAGCATTCCTCTTGTTATGTATAATGGGGATTTGAGCAACTTTAAAAGCATCGTTACCGATAGCAACCATCAGTTTATCAACGTCCCAAGAGCAATTGTTCCAGAAATTAGCAACAACTAAATCAATAGAGAGAGAATCAAAGGGAGAGATATTGCCTACACCCCATTGATCATGCCAAAAGGAGATCATCCCATTACCAATGTCCTAGAAAATAAATTGATTAGCCATGCTTCTAGCATTCAAAATTGATTTCCACATTTTCGAGTCTCCTACCTTCCAAGTAATAACTGATGGATGAATGTGTTTACAATATTTTTGATGCATGAATTGGGCCCAAAGAGAAGTTCCAGCTCTAAATTTAAACCACAGATTACACTTGTTGATATGTGCAAGGTAATCTAAATTTTTAACACCAAGGCCTCTAGATTTGCAAGGCATACATAATTTATCCCAACTGCACCACCTCTTTCTAGTTCCCTCACCATACCAAAGGAATCTATTAAAAGTAGTATGCAAAGTATTGAGAGTGCTTTTCTTAAGGTTCAGAACTTGTAAAGCATACAACGGAATACTAAGGAACACACTTTTCAAAAGAGTTAATCTACCCCCATTAGATAGGAAAATATTACGCCAATCAATGATTCTAGCCTTTATTTTAGCTACAACATCATCCATCTGAGTTTGCATTCTTCTACCTCTCAAAAGATTCACCCCCGGGTATTTAATAGGTAAAGAAGCACATTTTAAACCCGTAAAATCAGAATCCCAATGCTTTATATCAGTTTTTGCTTTATCCCCAAAATAAAGCAAACATTTGGCCTTATTAAAAATAAGCTCCGAAATAAATTTGAAGCTATTAATAATCTCCATTAACATTTTGAAAGCAGTTTTTTATGCATTAGAGAAAATAATAACATCGTTAGCATAAACAAAATGACTAATCAACACCGTTGATTTATGTGAAAATTGCATATGAGGATGTTTGACCTGCATATTACTGATTAAACGAGAGAAATAATCAAAAGCTAAAATGAATGTAGTGGGAGAAAGAAGATCCTCTTGTATAATCCCTCTTTTAGCAGAAAAGAAACCATAAGATGTCCCGTTGACTAGAACATTATAGTAGTTATAATCCCTCTTTTAGCAGAAAAGAAACCATAAGATGTTCCGTTGACTAGAACATTATAGTAGTTATTTGCCAACCACCTTCTAATCAAAGAAATAAAAGTATCATTGAAACCTCTTGTAATAAGGACATTTATAACAAAATCCCAGCTAATTGTATCATAAGCTTTTTGAATATCCAGCTTGAGCACCCATATTCCCACCCCTACATTTCCTATCAAGATCTTCAATTAATTCTTGAGCCAACAGGATGTTATCAGTGATCTCCCTACCTCTAATGAAAGCTGATTGCTCGGGAGCAATAAGATTAGATAGATGAGCTTGTAGTCTAGCCACTATCAACTTACTAATGACTTTAGAAATAACAGAGGTAAGAGAAATTGGCCTGAAATTCTCCCATCTATTCTTGTCATTAGATTTAGGAATGGGCACTATAAGGGCATAACAAAAATATTTACCTGGGTTGTCTCCCCGAAAGAAACTTTGAATTTCCAATACACCATTTTTTTTGTAATCTCCCAATAGGACACATAGAATTGAGAAGTGAACACATCCGACCCAGGAGCTTTATTAGAGTTGATCTCCTTGGCAGCCCCAAATATATCACGCTTTGTAGGAATATCAGAGAGATGCAATCCCTCAAAAAATTGTCTATTATCATAAAAAAGAGTAGCATCCACTGGACGCACCTGCATTGTGTAACCAAACAGATCAGTAAAAAATCGTACCGCATCATTACCAATTTCCTGAGCATCAGTAATAGCAGTCCCCTTCTTCGTAATAATTTTAAGAATATGTTTTAGGTTCCTTTGATGCTTAATAGTAGCATGAAAATATTTAGTATTATGATCCCCAGAAATAAAGATTAAATCATTAAATTTTTGCTTCAGGAAATTCTCCTCCATTTTAACAGCATCAAGGAGGGAAGCATGAGCTAATGCTACCTCCTCCACCGTCTCAGGACACATATCCGCCTGGGCCTCCAGTTGGGCCACCAAATTTTCTGCATCGATGAATTTTTGACGAACATTGCCAAAAACCTGTAAATTCCATCTTTTAAGAGCGCGAGTTGCTTGTTTATGGAGTTGCCAAAGAATGAACCATGGTCTCCCTGCCCCATTGAAAGACCAATGCATCTTAATTAAACTAAGAAAAGAGTCATGAGAGGACCAAATATTAATAAATATGAAATTCTGGATGGGAGGTTTGTTCGTAAATGCAAGAGTAAGCATAATAGGGTTATGATCCGAAGAAGCGTGATTCAATTGAAGGACCTTCATAATGGGATAATAACCCATGAAAACATGATTACCAAAGTATCAATCAAGGCGCCGAGCCAACAAACCTCTTCTCCAAGTGAAAGGCGATCCAGAGAAACCCTAATCAAATAAACCTGCTTCCATAATTTTGTTACCAAAATGATTTATGAAACCCAAATCACTAGGCCAACCACCCCTTCTTTCCTCCGGGTTCAGAATCATATTGAAATCTCCACCCACTACCCACTTATCATTAATAGCTTCCCCCATACTAACTAGCTTGTTCCACAAACAGTATTTATCTTGTACATTTGCGCTAGCATAAACGAAAGTAGCCCATCCCTGAAACTCATCAAAAAGATAATTAGTGAGCACAGATTGATGATCATCTTCCACTATTGATAGTTGAACCGAGCGCTTCTAGAAAACCCAAATTTTGTTACTTTTATTACAAAAGTGATTGTATTGTTTAAACCTATTGAAAATCCGGTCCTTATTTACAGAAACCATATGCCCCAAAATTGCAAAAATGTAAGGTTTATGAACCCTGTCATGATGCTTCAGCCTATTAAGGGAGGCAGGGTTAGAGACTCCCCTAATATTCCAAATAATAATATTAAAAAAAATGTAAGGTTTATGAACCCTGTCATGATGCTTCTGCCTATTAAGGGAGGCAGGGTTAGAGACTCTCATAATATTCCAAATAATAATATTAAACATGATGTCTTAAGCCCCCCTCCCCCCCTCCTAGATGATCTAGGGGGTGTGCTTGAGAGCCTGTCATTTTGTTCACCATCAGAATAATAAGCATTATTCGGTAAAATGTTAGCTATATTTAAATTAAGCAAATCTTTATTTCATTTGTTCCTCTTTTTGGTGGCTTTTTGAACTTTTTAATCATTCTCAAGAACTCTAGTAGCATCCTCAGCATAAATAAGAGAATTAGAGGTCGAAATTAACTGACCTTCCTCATTAACCTCCTGCTGAGCCGAAGACAGTGCCTCAGCAGCACCCCCATCCGCAGTTGTGGAAAGGTATAACCTTCCACCCAAAAATCTAGAAAGCATATGATGATGAACACCTTCCTTGCTTCCTTGTGTAGCCAACTCAAGTTTCACCCAAATATTGTCCCCCGCTGTAGGAGTTAAATTAACACCCCCACCCCCACAGCCACTGAGAGACCCTTACTAACAGAATTCTGCACCTTAGAAATGAAAGCATTAGGATCAGAACCAGAAATAAAGTAATCTATGGGAGCCTCACCCAACCCATCACCAGGACGACATTGGGCATCCAGAGCCAACCCATTTTCTACATGTGCCCCATTAAGCCTCCCCTCCGCATTATCATTATTACTAGGAACATCATCGTTATCATTTAGAACTGAGAAACCCGGTGGTTGAGAAGAGCATTCTCCAACACAGGTTCAGTGTGAAAATTATCATACAAATTATCCCGATAAACCTGGTTAAAGGGTACAACATTAACATCAGCAACTCCCTCAGCCTCAACCTTCCCAATCTCCCCATTCCCCCCATTTCCAGTTCTCCGCCCGTTAAAATTAAGGTTAGGATGTAGCTTAAAGCAATGAGATGTCGCATGCCCAAAAATACAACAGTGTGAACAGTAAGGAGCATGCCTCTCTATTTCTACAGGCTGCCAGTTGCCTTGGTGAGCAGAGCCTATCCAAATTTCATCACAAAAGGTCATTGTAATATCACGTTCAACCAGCACACAAGCTTCCGAGGGGCGAGTAATCGAAAAAGTAGACTGATCCATTTTTAACGGCTTCTCGTAAGCGGCAGCTAGAGAGAATAACACCTCGTGGTTAAAGAGATGGAGCTTAAGACCAGGGAATTTTAGTCAGACAGGAATAATAGGTGGTTCAGTTTTTGGATCAAACTCAACCGACCACTTAAGTATTCTCATAGTTCGGTTTTCGATTCTCAACAAACGCCTAGAAAAAAGACGAGTATAACCTTCGTCATTGGCAAGTTGAATCAGTATGTGTCTCCCATCCAACAAATCAATCTCCCCAGTAATCGGCCGTCATAGAAGAAGGGAAACCATTGTCGACAGAGCTACCAAGAACCCCAGCCGAAACCATCGTAGAAACATATAT
>NW_018164644.1:1938058-1940283 GCF_001263595.1 Phalaenopsis equestris | reverse complement strand
CGTGTTCGGCTCGTTTATATATCGAGCACAAAAAAAGTGTTTGTGCGCGGCTCATTAAGTTAGTGATCAAATCGAAACAAGCTTCTTAACAATCCAAACACAAGCTGTTCAAGAACAATAAACCGTTTTGGCAGTCTTAGTTGCAGATGCAATATTGCATATTACATAAGGTTTACAAAGAAATGTCATCTCACACTAAATTATCTTTTGCTCAAAAAACATCTACTTTCATGGAAAGATTTTGAAGCACAATAGCTAAAGAAATATTAAAATTATAACTAGTATTAGTGAATGATTAAGTCAACTTTATAGTTGCTTATTTAGGGAGAATGGCCCACAATTATTAATTATCTATATCTTAATTATTCTAGATATTTGACACACTTTTGTTGGTCGTGATTTAAATGACACATTGATAGTGAAAGGATGTATAATTATTATTGGCCTCCATAATAGAGATTAAGTAAACACCACAAGTAACATCCATCGAATATATTTTATTATTTTTTTTGATGGTCTATATGAGTCCTATAATTTAGAGTGTGGAAAAAATGAACAGCTTGCCAAAACTGATGTGACCGACCAATATCTGATCTTAAAACAGCTTCATAATTCCCTCATTAAAATTTATTTGAAGGTTTAGCTATAATATTGGTTTGGCTCATAATAAATATTATTAATATTTTAAGAAAGATATTATAATCATAAACAGTGCTAATTTATCATTTAATGGTGATAATAAAATCAAAATTAGATTGATAATTTTATATTTATAAATCAATCATGTTAAGAGAACAAAGTTCTAAATAAGATTAAAGTAAATGACATAATAATTTATATGTTGCTCCAAAGTACACATGACATGATGTTAAGTTTGGGAATAAGGACAAAGTATACGTGTTCCTAGTCGACACTTACCATCCTAGCTTGCTATAGACGCACACATGAAGCGAAAAAAATAGATAAAATGAAATTCATAATTAATTAAAATCTTAATTATCTCTTGAGAGTCACCATCCGTAAGGTTCTGACATGTCTCACATGCATGCGTCGTATGGCCTATATTATTCCATTGTCCTGCTCCATTGTCCTGCTAAGTTGCTTTCATCGACATTAAAACCTTAAGGAGGGTATTTATCTGTCTGCCGCATCAGTTTTGACACAATCACTCTCGACAACAAGATTCCCATAAATTCTGGTTATTGTTTTGCATGATTTTATTTTTTATTTTTTTGATGGTTGCTGCTTTGCTCTTTGTCCCTTAATTATCTTTTTTAATTTGAAATCAGCAATAAAATTGAGTAATTAATGCGTTGGATGCATCTAGAATATATTTTTTAATGCTAATCTGCATCTACAATATTCGTTCTCTCTATATTTTATGCTTGCATTGCATCTAAGGCATTATATTATTGTTTAATTTAGTGATTCTGATCTATGATGTATTGATGTCCCTAGATTTGATGTTATCGCCAAAATGGATTTGTAAGCTATTTTCATGGGAACGATTTAATCACCTTTGTTCGATGGCAGACAGAGCTAAATTTACAGTGGTGTTGGCATAATGATAAGCACTGCAACTGTCCAAGAGGCACAACTATTATGTCATGGCGGTTCTGTTGTGATACTATAATTATTGTGCCTAAATGCTGAGATAGGCACTGTGGTGATCTAGAACTGGCCTTAAGGCCATAATCTATTAGTTACCTACTTTTTGCTGCTAGTATTGATCGCATTGCAACTTCGAAAGTGTTGTTCTTCAGGTGTTAGATCTGGGCACCTCAGCGCAGATTAGAGTGTGTGGAACCTAGGCTTCATGCTATCAGCCTTTGACTTCTCTTGCCTTGAGGCGGCGCTATAGCGCTACAACACTAAATTTGAAAGCCAAGCCGTAGAGCTCTTAGAAAATAATTTCTCTTCAATATTACGACCATTTTGCTTCGACTCTAAGAGATAATGTTGCGGTGTTCAAGAGAATTTCACCAAAATTTATTGCATTCATTTTTAGGGACTTCCTTGCACAAAAATGTTTGAATTTTTATAATACATATAAGAAAATAAGTAATGAAGACATGAGTCAAGCTTTTAATCCAAGTTTTATATCCTAGAGAAAATGAGTAGTACTTAACTTAAGGATTATTATCAAATAAAATATAAAGTGTGTGTATTGTTTAAGTCCATATAAACTTCTTAAAATGCATAAATTCTCATTAACAAATAATATA
>NW_018164644.1:1931158-1938022 GCF_001263595.1 Phalaenopsis equestris | reverse complement strand
ATATATATAGATTGAAGAAAATTAATATTATTGTAATCCATGCCGCTTAAGTGTCTAAGGTGTAACATTAAGTAAAAATTATTTAATCAATAAATAAGTATACAATATTTATTTAATTAGTCATGTAAGTTTAATTTAGACATTCTCCGTTTAAATATAGTACTTTAAAATTTGATGAGATTTTTAACTGTTTAATTTAAAGAAGTTAAATAATACCAAATTTTGTATATTAGACTCATCGTCAAGCATCTTCCTTTTTAGCTCTTAATAATGACTTTTTTGGCATTAGCTATTTTTAATAAAGTCTATAAATTATATTGAATACCTTATATTCTCTTACTTTAATCAACTCCACTTTGTCTGTTTCAATTTGAAGTATTATTGTTTAAATGGTACTAATATTTCTTAAATTGTACAAATTGATATTTATAAAACTTTGATATTAATTATTAGTTAAATTAGAATTTAGCCAATTATGTTTGTGTGTAACTTGATTTTTTGAAACAAAAAGATCTATTACTTTTAGTAAATTGATTGGTTATTATTAGCTCAAAAAGAATTTTAATCATTCTTACAAGTTTATTATTCCCTTTAATTAACATACTCATTGATCAACTCATAAGTGAATAACCTTAATTTAATCACTCTACTATAATCTTCCAATCATACATACTTAAATGAATTTATTACTTAAAAGAGACGCAAACAAAAAACACAAATAGTCAAGAATAGACTAATAGAATATAACAAATACGAGTTACAAGAAAATGAACTAAAGTTATAAATAATTTATACTAAAAAAAACATAAATTTGATATATATATCTCTAAAATCACATATAAGGCAAATAGCAAACAAACTCTCACAAACATCAGAACTAATAAAACAAACAACACAAAATATAGAAATCTCCCTCAGCACTCTTCTAACATGTCGATGGTGCTTTTGTTGCTATTGTCGTCCCCGATACCTGCGTTGGGTCCATCCTCTGAATTTAACGGGTAGGGTAGTAGCTCAAGAAGCGTACATGGCTAACTCCCATGTGCTAAGAGAATATATGTGTCATTGCATTACTATTCTCATACTTCCATGTATATTGGCAAAAGTGTTGTTGCTCCATGTGATCGACCTTATGACCCAAGGGCGCTGCATTTTCTCTCAATAACATCCACTTGGCTCAAGATGGAGTGGAAGTAGAAACCTATTGGGAATCTAGGGTGATCTCACCGGAGCTCTTATAAGAGCGAATAAGCTACTTGGTGAAAAAACTTTTACAAAAGAATTTCTCTTCCCTGAGCTCCCCCAAGACTCTAGTTTTCTCACAGATGGAGTAAATAAAGGAGGGATAACTGATCTTGATAGTCGTACTTCCATGAGTGATATAAAGAATAAAACTCATGATTAGATGACCGATGTCGATCATCACTAATTTATGGATCACATAAATTAATGGAGCCAGATCTTTAGTTATCTCGCTCACATGAGAGCATGGTAATAACTTGACATAAATGAAAGAACAGTAAGCTTTCCAATGTCAAAGCTCAGGTGATGAAATTTATAATTTTTCCTTCCAACTCTTCCATTGGACTTCCCAAGTCGTACCATGTTAAATTTAAAATTTCTTAATAGCTAGGATGTTATCAAGAAATTAAATAAACTGATCAGTGTCGTAATTAGGAAGCTCATATACATCATTGATAATACAATTATTAAAGGAGACCCATTTGCCTTTATCAAAGACTTTATAGTCCATGTGTTCTTTCATATCTGTAATGAACTCGTGAACCATAGGCATGATGGTGGCACTAGGCACCACCATAAAGTCAAACTACCCTCTATTCATGATAGTGTGTTCAGTAACACCACTTGGATTGATAGTTAATCCCCTCTATGAGGTGAGTTTGAAGTGTATAGGATTAGCTCATACTTATGGTGTGCCTCAGTGCTCAAATGATAGTGTGTTCAGTAACACCACTTGGATTGATAATTAATCCCCTCTATGAGGTGAGTTTGAAGTGTATAAGATTAGCTCATACTTATGGTGTGCCTCAGTGCTCAGGAAGTAGTTTGTGTCTTTTGCTTGTACTTATTATGTGAAGCACACCTTTAGTGTGTAGTTAGGAGTCAAGTCCCCACATTCTAGAACTCAATTTTGCTTCTCCTAGGAGAGGCCAAGGTCTACACAACTGGATTAAGACGTCCTCCCCAACCCATAGAAATCTTTTAATCATTTTGTGTATGCCAATGAATATATCAAGCAAACATGCTACCCCTCTAGCCTCAAAACTTTTCCTAATTTATGAATGATGTATAGGCAAACAGGAGAACTTCTTTTATACTAAGAGCATCAATCAATTTGATGGATATAATTTTACAAGTTAATATTTTTATTTATGGTTTATCTCAAACTTTATAAATCACATATCTCAAGTTGCAATCATAATCTTCTTCTAAGATAAACTATGGAGCATCATACTTGCTCTGCATGATGTCCTTGTTAACGTGAACAACTTGCTTGGATAGATAAAATATGAAAAAAATTAATCTGCACTTATAAAGCAAAATAGAGATTTAAGTGCATTTTCTTGTGCTCTAAAATACTTACACATCTCTGATGAGCTCAATGTGCATGTATCGTGTGACGCCTGACACAATTGGACAAAAAAAAGTAGAAGAACTTATACGGAATGTGGGCAAAAGTTGAAATATAGCGCCTGGCGATGGAATATGGTACTTTTGAGACTCGGTGAGTGAATCTACCATATGAATTAGAGTGGTGTATAGTTTGTCATCACAATAGTCCTAGCATATATGGTGGGGTGTTGTGTAACTCTCTTCTTCTATATATTGACCATGTTGATAATACCCATAGGGAAACCGACACAGCCACTGAGGCTATGTGCATCAAGAGTAAATGAATTTATAAGAATAGATAAAAATAGTATACAAAATAAAAAAGAGTAAGTGCAAGTAGTAAAAAAATAAAGTGTGAAATATAAGAAGTAAAAATAGTAAATAAAAGAAGAAACAACCTTAAATCATAAACATGAACTAGAATAAGCAAATAAAGAAATTAAGGAAAACAAATGTCCACATCTCTGTCGGCAATTTTTTTTTCTCTTTTTTGAAAATAAAACTTTAAAATTTAAATTTAGTATAATATATAATGTAATTTTAATTTTGTAAAAATTATATCCTTTATTTTTGAAAAATGATGAGACCAAATAAACCTCATATATCTAATAGTTTAAAAAGCTGAGCATGATATCATAAATGTTATATCATCTAGAAGGATGATCGTATCACTTATTAGTAGACTTAACTATCTAAACTTAAAAGTTTATGACTCTATTTTGGTCTGCGAATTTATAGCCAACAAATTCTCCTATCTAATACACAGATTAGACAGAGTTTAGATTAATATGGGTTCTTAATTCCCTATAGAGACAAACCCCTATAGTTAATTACATCTTAGACAATCGAAGTCACCTAAGAAAACTCTCGATAATAATCAGAGGTTTCGTCTTCAAGAATTCAACATTCAGGTTTCCACGATTGTTCATAGGAAAAGTCAAATGGGATAGGTTTAAATAGGAACATTTATTTTCGGAATCCAAAAGAACAAAAATTAAGAGATGTCGAAGATATTGAAGAATATTCAGTGACATCTCAAACTAACCTATGATTTGGCTTTAAGTCTTTGAAAGAGAAATTATGTGATATTTCAGTCCTGTAAATTATTTAGATATTCGGGGCTTATATCTATATTTCATATGTAAATGACCCGAGGAAATATGAGGAATTATGTCGTACCAGACGACGACCTCGGAATCCTAAAAAGTTTAGGACTTATATCGTACGATATGAAATCGTATGAAGTCCTAAAAGATAGTGCGAGGATTTACGTCGTGGCAGACGAACAACCTCAACGTCCTATAGGTATGTTATTTAAATCTATCGAAGCTCGGTTGAAGTTCCTTCTGCCACCATCTGTTGCAGTCTCGACCGCTGCTCGGAGACGAATTATCACTTGACCGCGTCTTTATCTCGTCCCGAGAAGAGAAGAGAGAGATGGAATAGAACATATCTAAAATGACTTATTACAGATATTTAATGTGTTCTTTACAATGTGCTTGAATTGGTGTTTGTTATTGTTGATATGGGTTTGAAAGTTCATAAATTTAAATGTTTCAATATTTATATTAAGAATTTAAAAGTTTAGAGAAGATTTTAAAATAAAAGCCAAGTTGTTTTGGATTGATCTCACCGATGCAAAGTTTTATGTCGTCTCGTCTTGTCTGCTCCAGGGTAAATTCATGCTCCTCCAATGCCTTGACCGCGACCAGGTTTACCTCGCAAAGGCGCACAGAAAAATTTGTAGAAGAATATTACTCAACATAAGATTGTAAAAGTTTGTATAGGAATGCACCACATATATGAAACTTAAAAATATGCTTTATTCTTATGCAATGAAATTCATCATCTAAGGATCAAAATGATTGAACTTCTTGAAATTTTGTATATCACTTTAATGGAGAAAATAGAAGGCTTTAATTTTATATTTGAATATCACGACATTAAAATTAGGGGATATTTGCAAACATACCATCCAATTCTTATGTATTTATATATGTAACATGTAAACTTTCAATTTCTTACATTCCTACCACTATACGGATTTTCACGCATAACCATTAAAGATTTTTTTGTTTTTCATTTTTTAACCCTTTAACTCGTTTTTTTTTTTTTTTAAATAACTTCGCAATATCTTTTTTTTTTTTTAAATAACATATGAGAACATAAAGAAAGTAAAACAATTTACTCATGCTTACCCAGAAGATATAAAATATTGCAAATAAAATTTGAATCAGTTCAATGTGATAATCCACTAGCTAAATGTATGCACCAATGACTCGATTTTCAAAGCAATACTGAGATTTTAATTTGTAATATTGAATGAGGGAGGGTATATGAAAAGAAAGTCTAAATCCACAGAAAATATGCCACTGTATAAGAAAAGGTGAACAAACCCAAAGCACTAATACGAATATATATAAGGATTATACTTATTACTACATGAACATATTCAAAGCCAAACTAACATCTAGCCACTCAAATTATTACACCGCAGTCCGTTCCTCCTTTTTTTTTCTTTTAATTCACTGGAAATCCGTAATGCCCTTAGAAAGAATAACACCATGCAAATATAATCTACATTACTACACTAAAGCTTCTACAAACTCATGTATGGTGGGAATTGAGTTAATACAGACATCCCCTGCTCTTCAGCTTTCGTTCTTGATTAAAAGAGAGGTAATAGCAAACCATTATATCTGAATCAATCTCTCTTCCTCTTAAAGGAGAAATGAAATTATGTTCAATGTTCAAGAAACCACATATAATGTAAACCGAAAACATCAAAACTTTGATCACTGAGACAATCTTGTTAAGATCCTATAAAAAAATCTTAAATTATATATTCCACAAACCAGAAAAGGAAGGAGAAGAAATCTTTACCTCCAAGTGTTTTCAGAAAATGTAAGTTTAGAAATAATAAGCAAAACGATTTCCAGGTCCCACGAATGAAGGAAGATAATCAAGAAAGGAATCGTCAGCCAACCGAACTGCCTTCTTCAATATACGAAAAGGAGATCCAACCGGGAAACTTTCTCCAAATAGCTCACAAAGAAAATCTCAGATTAAAAAAAATTCCTCAAATCGCCAAAGAAAAAAAACTCCCTAAATTTTTCCGCAATGGGGTATTTATAGTTGAGGGAAAGACGGATGCCCATCGATGGGGCGAGTTTGTTAGAAAAGTGTTGCCGGCAAGGCGACCGGCGGTGAAGGTCGGTTAAGATCGGAGACAAAGGGATCACAGGAGAACTAGAAGAAGTTTCGAGATCCGGTCAAGAAAAGGGAGGAAGATGAAAATGTCCGGTTAGGGCAAGAAGGGTTCCAAGAGGAGGAAGAGAGGAATGTGAGAGTGAGATTAGATTTAGGATTAAGAAAAAAACTTTTTATTAAAAAAATATATTAAAAAAAATTATTATATATTTTTTTTATTAAAAAAAATATTAAATTTTGTGCAATTCATTTGTGCGGGGCGCCCCAACAAAATGAGTATCCTCCACAGCTAAAATCGACATTCCGGATGCGACAGCGTGGTCCGTTTCGCCATCCGGACAAATTCATCGACGATCGCGTCAAATTAACTTCGATTCGCGCGCTGCGTGTCAAATGAAATTATTTTGACCCAATCGGAGCCGTTTAACGAGCGAATTGCGAGCGAATTGATGACCGTTCCTCGCCTAAACGACAACCATAGTCAAACACATCGCTCGCAGTGGCGAGTCAAACATGGCGCCACAGTGTCCACCTATGTCTTTCAAATTTCTATAGGAGATCAATTTGAGCTTCAGTATGTCGCATTTTCGATCCACTCAATCGAATGTTGAGGATCTGAAACCGTCCATATGAAACTGCAACGAGCGAAGAAATGACTTTAATTTCTAAGTGGTGTGGGTCCGAGTGTAGTCCTCTAAGAGAGCCAAAATAGAGAAATCTTAAGGCTAGATCCTATGATATATAAAGAATGGAGGACCTCAAAATGAGGTCAACAATCTCATTCTGCATCACAGACCAATGACTGGAGGACAACCTTAAAAATTTTTCATTTGAAACATCATTAAAGTCGTGTTCAACATGAGTAACACTTTATGAGTGCTGCGAAAACCACAAAATTCTGACATTTTCTATTTCTTAGAGTGCTGAATAAAATAACACTTCTTACAATTGAGCCAGATATTGTAATTGAACTATTTTTTGGATAATCTCTCTCTCTCTCTCTCTCTCTCTCTCTCTCTC
>NW_018164644.1:1927115-1931148 GCF_001263595.1 Phalaenopsis equestris | reverse complement strand
TATATATATATATATATCACTATAGAAAAAAAATGCTAAAATTGACGGTAAAACCGACGATATTAATCTGGGTTATTTACGACGGCATAACCACAGATTAAGTCATTGCTTATTAACAGTATTATTTTTTCAGACGGTTTTAATTATTACCGATACATTAAACCATCCCTTATAAATAAATATTAACCGACGATCATATTTTTGAAATACGTATTTAATAATTGAATCTGTTATAGATTAAGATTTTTATCTTTTGAAATAGTATATAATTATTTTTAATGTCATATTCGACCAATCAAATATAATTTCTTTTAGAATTTATGCCTCTTATATTCCTCAACAAGTGATGCTAAGTTAAGAAGTTAGCATGTGTTAGCATTGGCATAGATTATGTATATTGGCTTGATAAGTTATAGTATATGTCATGTACATCAGGCTTAAAGGCAATGACACACATCAATGGTGCAAATTAGTCTTATAAATGACGACATCGCTTAGAGTGTGTGTCAAACACATATAAAATGATAAAGTGTCGAGTAATGGTAATAAAAAAATTATAATAAAGTGCCATTTATTAGACGAACATAATCAAATAAGGGATGTTGGACGACTGTAAGAGGGAAATTGTAATCAAGTAATGAAGGTTTGGTAAGTAATAGAGATGAGCAATGGTGGTTGATAGATCATAAATAAACAACTATAATTTGGAAACATTTTCAAGTTTTGGTTGTGATTAATTAACAATGGCTAGATGGCCATGATTTAATGATGGTGATAGCCTAATAAAGGCAAAAGTTTGATAGCTATGGATGGGCTATGATGGTCCAAAGATGGTGGTAGGGAAACAATGACTCGATGATGATAGATGAAAGGTTTGTTGGCGGTATATGAGCATTGATGATATAATAATGATGAATGGGCCATGGACGTGAATGTGCAATGGTAGCGACCTAAAGAAAATTGGATGGTGAATAAGTTGACAAATTTTGTTGGATGATTATTGTCCAATGAAGGTAAATACGTAATGGTGGTCAAATGATGATGGATTGGGGATGATTATTGTCCAATGAAGGTAAATACGTAATGGTGGTCAAATGATGATGGATTGGTGATATCAGTATGACTTTGTTAGATAAGTGATAATTACCTGGTGGTGATAAAAAGGGCAACAACAATTCAATAATGGTGGACGAGTGATGAGTGTTCTATGGTTATGGTTGGACTGCTATGATCCAATGATAGTGGTCAAGTGAAAACAACTTGATAATGATATAAGGTTAGTGATAGTTCAAAGATGATATATCAACAACATTGATAGTTTAATACCAGTGGATAGACTGTGACAATGTTCCAATAATGTTGGACTAGTCTAACGATGGTAAACTTGTGATAGTAGTAAGATGGTAGTGTTTAGACTTTGGTTGTTTAACGATGGTAGTCAATTAGAGCTCAATGATGATCCAAATCCTTGAGCTCTTTCTATCTTTAGTCCAACTCCCTAGCTATCATCTTCTAGGTCTTCAAGTAGAATGTGGGGATTTATTTATAAATTTTAGGTGTGACACTTTGAAAATACCACTAAAATCCAAAACACTTCTTAACACAACTTAGAAGTGATTTCCTTGATTATGTGATATTTCGAGTATTTAAGTATTTTAGTGATGCTAGAATTAAGCAATTTTGTTGGATAATATCATCAAGACATTTGATATACAACAAACATGTAAAATTTGGAGGCCATTTTGTCTTCCAATTAATATTTTATTTTTTTATTTTTCCTTAAAGTGCTCGTTCTGAGCTCATTTGGGCCCAAAATAGAATATTTTTAACGTCATCAGGTTTAGTTATCGAGACATTTTGTTTGGTTAAAAGTTTTTCAAAATCATGGTTTGGATGGTCCTTCAATTGATTCCCGAAATTGTCAATCCCAAAATGAATCAAGATTCGTGCCCGATCTTGATAAAAAATTTTGGCGGCACTCCATATGTCATGAGAAATTAAATGTGAAATTTATTAAATTTTAACTAGGCCAACTATAGATCCGAGTGCTAAAAAAGTTTCTGATACCTAACTTTAGCATTACAAAAATATTATGATAATAATAATAGAACTCTCTTAATTATGCACCATTAATTACTCAAGTTAATTTCACAAAAGTAATAAACCAGTACATGCTTTCGTATTGGCTAGCTATTTTGCTACCTCCTTAATCAAAAGAATGCTAGGCAGCGCAAGTAGGATGCTGACCCTGTCGAGCAATGAGACCTACTAAAACCCACAACAGCCAAATATGTCAACATTCTTCTACTGTGACAGAAAAGTTTCTCTCTCTTTTTCTCACTCCTCTCTCCCCCTTCTGTGGTCCTCATGGATGCCTGTCCAGTTCCGCGACAGTAGTATTTTCGGCACAATGCTGAGATAATGACACAACTGCGTCTTCTTCCTTCTATTACCATCGTTTTCTTCGTATCAGTTGACAAATTATTCATGGATTCGATCAATGGACTAATGGACTATTGAACGCTGTAATTAATTAAGATAATTAAGAACAGTTGGCGTTGTTATTCCTAAATAGTTAACCAAGACCACATTTTAAAAGTCCATAATCAATAATGCTCTTTTCCTATGTTGAGTAATTAGGGCAAGGAAGTCGCAAAAATTCAAGACCACATTTTAAAAGTCCATAATCAATAATGCGCTTTTCCTATGTTGAGTAATTTGGGCAAGGAAGTCGCAAAAATTAACACAAATCAAGAAGAAAATACAGAGATTTAACGATGTTCAGAAATTTGTCTACGTCCTTGGGAGTAGAGCAACCGCTTCTTTGGATTTCACAAAAAAAAAATGTACAATACTATTTAGGGTTACAATACATCATATATATATAACTCTGACGTACCATATGTAATTACAAAATTATCCTTGTATTTCGCTCCACTCTGCTCGTGAGCTCCGCTCTGCTCGCTCGTTCCTTTTTGCTCCAGCTTTTGTCCCTTATCTGGTCAATGAGCCATACCTAACATCCTATTTAACCATCAGAGCCATTTAGGAAAAAAAAAAAGAAAAAGACTTGCTTAAGTATAAGAACACGAGTGTCAAGCTAGTGTGATTCTGATCTGATTCAAGCTATCACCTTGTGACTAACTTCTTTGATCAATCTCGGAGAAAACTAAGAGATAAGGACTGAGCCAAATGTAGAGCCATTGTGCGTGCATTCTTGTTAGACATGAAGGTCCGCCATGAAAAGTGAAGAATGAATATTGAGGCAAACATAAACCATTGATGGTTTATTGCTTTGATGTACTCTTCTGTTTTATGTCTGGACATGAATAGGTGAGATGGTACATTTTTCTCTTGCGCTATGGATCTATATGCCCTAAATGTCCTCATGATGAATGATGCATCATCGCCCTAGTTCACCTTAGTATGTGCACGTATATCTTTGCTTGTATGTCAATCAATTATCATTAGTTTTATCGTACTTATGTGTAATAATTAATTGCTCATTTTTTTTCATGAAATTTAATTTTTCACCATTTCATCTCCAGTAGTTGCTACTGTCAATATCAATCTCGTACAACCATTTCTTCTTCCGTCGTTCGTAAGTTTGTAATGATAATATTTATTAATCTATCTTCTCTAAATATGCATCATAGTTTTCTATATTTATTACACACAAATTCTATGTGCATGCATGTATATAAAGAACTGTGTGTCATATATCTGTCAAAATGTCATGTATATTAAATTAACTGCATGTATATAGTTAATTTCTATATGTTAATTTAATACTATCTGTGCGATGAGGTGACAGATTAAAGTCCAACCTACTAGACCTTTTTAAAACATTGACATTTTGACAGATTAGGCTCACTTGTAAATTAACTGTCAATGTAGAAATCTGTTGACTCCACTTTAATAAATTATTAGCATCAAATATAAGAATTGAAATATGTTCAAGTCATTAAAAAAGACTTCTATACAACATATGGGCATGCACCACACACACACACACACACACACACACACACCA
>NW_018164644.1:1925538-1927054 GCF_001263595.1 Phalaenopsis equestris | reverse complement strand
TATATATATTGTACATCAAGAATGAACAAGCATGGATACCAAAGATATCTAATCTAACGGCGCAAAAGAAAGAAAGTACAATAAATGAGGGCTCACCAACAGGAGATCAAGATGCATATCTTTCCAATTGAATGCAAGCATCTAAGCCAGGAGAAGGACAAAAAGAACTATCCAATACCAAGACAAGCGGACTAAAACAAGATAGAAGCATATGAGCTAACCAACACTGGAAAGCCGAGCAAAGGCATAAACCCACCTCTTGGTAGATTTGACGTGAGGAAAGAGTTCAGTTTTTGACATCACCAACCTTCACATAGATGCCCTCGAGGTTCCTAATTTGGGACCAATAATTTGCAATACAAGGGAGCCTCACAGTCATCCCGATGGATCTCCTTATCAATGAATGAGTTATCTATTGTGTTAAGGTGATTCACTCTTTGCTCAATAGCTTTGTCTAATTCTGCAGATAGGAGATCATCATTTAGGAATGTAGAGTGTGGATAATTAGACTAGATTAATCGATTGGAGAAGTCTAGCTTGTTATAAATTCATGTTTGAATTTTATGACAAAAATTCCAAAAAATACATAATAGTCAAGATCATTTAAATTTATGATCTTTACATATCCACAATAAAGTAACACATGCCTGTATTCTTGATGATAAGATTTTATCTTGAAGAAATTTGATCTTAAAGAGATGGAGTTTCTCTCTATAATCCCTTGAAACTTTATATATTTTCTTATTGAGGGAAATGTACGGGGTGTGTTAGGAATGAAGAGAACCCATTCTTTGAATTATGTTTTATTTAACCACCATCCATCAAAAATTTAACAACCATCTATCAATGAGGTTACTAACCAATAAGAATTATGATAATTTAATTAATTAATTAATTTTCAACCAATAAGAATTATGATAATTTAATAAATTAATTGATTTTCATTAATTGATTTTATTATTAAAATCAATGACATAAGTTAATAACATTTATTCATTTTAGGGGTTACTTGAGTTACAAAAATAAATATCATAAGTTATTAAATAAATAACCTAAGTTTTCATGACTTATAAAATGAATAACTTAAGTTATCATTCATTATGACATAAGCTATGAGTTAAGAAAATAAATAACTTAAGTTATCATGAGTTATAAAAATAAATAGCTAAAGTTATCATTTATTATGACATAAGTTATGAGTTAAGAAAATAAATAACTTAAGTTATCATGAGTTATAAAAAATAAATAACTTAAGTTATGATTTTTTTAGACATAAGTTATGAGTCAATAAAATAAATAACTTAAGTTATCATGATTTATAAAAATAAATAACTTACGTTATCAAAATAAATTTTATAAGTTATTTAAATAAATGTGAGCCACAAATTAAAATTAAACATTCTCCCACTTGACTCACTTAATTTTAATAGTGTATAACATACTGCACAAAATGTAAGATAAATCATTCTTTATATTGGTTAAATTATAAATTATTTAATAAGTATGAAATTAATAT
>NW_018164644.1:1923701-1925429 GCF_001263595.1 Phalaenopsis equestris | reverse complement strand
ATTAAAAGACAAATCTTGTTGAAACATCATGCAACATAAAGTGTACACTGACGATAAAAACAAGATTTATAAATATCAGAAACAAGAAAAATTGGGCCCAAAGTGTCAAAATATAAAGAGCATAAAACTAATAAAAGGTTTTTGTAATGTCCATTCTCACGACAAGTTCGTTAAATGTCTTCAGTGGCAAACCATTCGTTAAAGGATCTGCAATCATGAGATTGGTGCTAATATGCTCAATTGACACCCTATGTTTATGAACTTCTTCCTTAACGGCAAGGTATTTTAATTCCATGTGTTTAGCACCTTTGCAATACTATCGTTTTTGGAAAAGAAGACTGTTGTGGAATTATCACAATAAATTTTCAGGGGCTTGACAATACTGTCGACAATTCCAAGTCTTGAAATAAAATTTCACAGTCATTAACCCTGAATTGTAGCTTCGAAGCTAGCCTCAAATTCAGCTTTCATAGTGGACGCAACTATGATAGTCTGCTTCGCATCTTTTCTATGAGATTGCTCCTTCAGCCAAAACGAACAGATAGCTAAATGTTGATTTTATGGTATCAACACATCCAACAAAATCTGAATTTGAATATCCTATCACTTCAAGATCTTTAGATCTTCTATAAGTGAGCATGTGGTTCTTTGTTCCTTGTAGATACCTCAAAACTTTCTTTACAGCTTTCCTCTGATCTATTCATGGATTACTTTGATATCTACCCAGCATCCCGACAACAAAGCTAATGTCTGGTCTGGTACAATTCTGAGCATACATTAAGCTTTCATCTGTTGTTGGACACTGCATAAGGTTGAATTTGTCTCCTTTTTGAATTGGAGCAATACTTGTTGAACACCCTTCCATATTTAATCTCTTAAGAACTCTTTCTATATATGTTTTCTGAGATAACCCTAACACTTTTTGTGATCTATTACAAAATATTTTAATTCTAATCACATAGGATGCCTCACTCATATCTTTCAATTCAAAGTTCTTAGAGATAAAATTCTTGGTTTCATATAATAAGCGAAGATCATTAGTAACCAGCAAGATGTTATCAACATACAAAATGAAAAATATGATTTCGCTCCCACTGACCTTTAGATATATACACCGATCAACAGTGTTTTCTTTAAATCCAAAAGACGTAATAGTATCATTGAACTTAAGATATCATTGTCGGGAAGCTTGCTTAAGTCCGTATATTGATTTCTTAAGTTTACACACCATGTGTTCCTTTCCTTCAACTGAAAATCCTAGCCTACCAAATCATACGTCAGTTGAGCAATCATGCATACATATCAAATATCTAGAATACTTTGCACAACTCTCATTACAGCAGGGGCAGAAATGAAATATCACATATTGTACCATATTCCCTACAAATAGAGAGATCAATTTATGAGAAAATGTTAATAGATAAGACATTTTATTATTTATTGTTGTTCAAGTTTCACTCTTTGTCTTTCTTTTTGTGGTGCTTTAGGGTGTGAGTTGAAAATGTGAAGACCATTACACCCAATATGAATTTTAACAGAAGAGAAAATACGCGGGTGTGTATGTATGTATGTATATATATATTGCCATATATTTGTATTCCCCAAACCACATAATCAATGGGAACTTACTTTCACAATATCATTATTCTATCAAAGGCTTCGTTTGACTCATCAAGAATATTTTATGGATGGAAGAGGCGGATCCAAGAATTAATTACTTTATATATA
>NW_018164644.1:1922340-1923528 GCF_001263595.1 Phalaenopsis equestris | reverse complement strand
TATATATATATATATAATAATTAATTCTATATATATAAAACTATTAAAAGAATAATGTATGACTAAATAAAAAATGCAAATCATTCTGTGATTGAATGATTTTCTGATGTGCATAGGCGCCAATGGACTTGTCTGAAAGAACTGAGTGGTTGAGTAAGAAGGATTTGTACATGGAAGCCGAAATGAAGGACACTGCACAACCTTTGAATAAGGAGGGCGATCATGGTTTGGTGGAGTCTAGCTAGGAGGAAGAAATTAAGCTTGGTAAGGGACCATGGGCCTTGTAGCTAGCAACTAGCACATAATTGACAGCCACAAAATGTGCTGATCGGCCGGATCACCACATATCATGCTTCAGTTTATAGGACCAGCTATGTAATTAACGTACGCTAGGCCAAACACCCAAGGGACAGCCATATCCTGCTCTTTATTTCCTTCCCATGAGAAGCCAAGAGAGCTGGATACTCCCCACCTAATTGTATTTATGTGAGCAATATGAAGAACAAGGCTTAGTTAATGATCCTTATCCATTATCTCCTTAGATTAATTATCATTTTGGACTTATCCTGCTTTAAAAAGTGGGTCAAATATGCATGCAAATTGCTGGAGGAAACTAGCTAGGGTTTGCTTTCAGGTAGGCTAAAGCTTTTTCTCTAGTACGTACGTAAAACTCTAGTATTATTTTGATGTATCAATATTTGGAAAAATTATTAGGTGTAGATAATGTACGCATGAGGACTTCAGTGCAACATGTTTATATTGGTTGTTCGTTTGAGACAACTCAAAAATACAACCAATAAAACCATGTTGTACTGAAGTCCACATACATGTTGATTCTGCACCTGATAACATTTTACTTGAAAAAGCATTATTTATGTATATTCTCGTATAGACATACTTATTGATTTTCAGAAATAAAGGTACAAAACCAATTTCAATTATAATAATTTTTTTAAAATAATGAAAATTTTATACCACATATTTCTTAGAATATTTTTCAACCGGTATTTTTTAAAAAAATATTTTAAATTAAATGTAAAATATTTTTACAATATTGCACTTATTTTAAAGAAAAATAAAGCAAGAATGAAAAGAAAAGTGAGATTATTTGCTAGCATTTTTTCTAAATATATGATTAATAACATGTCCATTGTCATATATATATATATATATATATATATATATATA
>NW_018164644.1:1909671-1922199 GCF_001263595.1 Phalaenopsis equestris | reverse complement strand
AATATATAGGAAGGGGGACCGTTTCTTTCATGAAGTCAAGAATTACACGTAATCATACAAGATTAGCAAGAGAAAATGGGGGGAAAAAATAAAAACATAGATAATCTCCAGCTCACAACAATGCAGCATTGGAGGATATCACTAACGCCCACGAGGTTGGTCTGGTCAAAAAAGGCATCAAAACCCAAATTTTTTTATTAGATTTAATTTTAACTCAAACTGGACCGTCCGTCAATTAAATAAGTCGTAGGATTATCAAATAGAAATCCAAATGTAGGATGCATGGCTAGGTAGGAGGAGGAGGCTATTTATCATGCCTCCATGCATGTGGTATGTTAGTCGGCATACAACTTTAATTAGCTAAGAAGTTAGATGCAGAATTAAATATTATACTACTACAAACTTTAATTTTAGATTAATGTTGGCATCTTAATTATGTAATCAAGTTATAATAGAATAGCCCCTGGTCAGAGATCATGATTCCCTAAAGAACCGGAGTGCACAGTTATCATTGAAGTAAATTAATATTTCCAAGCTGAATGCACTTACTTTCGAGCAGTGGATTTCAGTATTGATTAATTATAGTAGATGGAGCCAGATGACAACCATAAAGCTGGCTTTTTTTTATATATATATATCGACTTTACAGCTTGATAATTTTAATTTGTTGGAGATTTGTCATTAAAAGCATGCATCACTTGAGAAACTTAGTTATGTTTAACGTCGGGATGATGCACTATTTGATGACTTCTTGGGAAATAAAATGAAGGAAATCAAGCTAAAAGTTAAAATTTTTATTTTTTTAATAATCGCAAGAACTTTAGTTAAAATCAAATTTAATATATATTTCTATTTTATTTATAACACCACATGCATAAGAATATTATATGCAAATATCAATTTATATTTATCATGAACTTCGAATTTAGAGCAATATGTTCTTGGAATTGTATGATAGGTTGAATAAACTCCAAAGTCTATTGTTGGAATTAGTTTTAACTTCAATCTAAGTCAAAGTTTGCATTTTAAATCCAAATCAAGTTGCTTAATCTCGACTCGATATTACACCATTGTTACTTCTATTAAGTTGTGAGTTTACTTTTGTTTTTTAATTTAATAAAGGTTTATTTACCGCACTATAGCACAAAAAGAAAATCAAAATTAAATTAAAAAAAAAAATTTTTCTTATTATATTTCACAAAAAGAAAATCAAAATTAAATTAAAAAAAAAACTTTTTTTTCTTATTATAGTTAATTGAATCAAACCTCTAATTCCAAACATCAGAAGCTTAACATTTTAAATTCTGATAAAAATGCAATAATAATAATAATAATAATAATAATAATAATAATAACGAATAACTAAGTTCACAAGTAAATAAGAATATGTGTGAACCATGAATTAAGAAGACAAAAATAGGAAACAAAATATCATTTTGAATGAAATTTTTACATACATACCAATCAATTCCCTTGTATTTACATGTCTGACACCTAATTATCAATTTTTACATGCATGCTACCCTGTCCATATATGCATAAAAATGATGTATTTCGCGAGAAAGTATCAACTTCGAGCATCAAATATCCGGGCGACCGCTTGAATTGTACTTCATACAGAAACATCAGTGTATTTACATGTCTGACACCTAATTATCAATTTTTCCATGCATGCTACCCTGTCTATATATGCATAAAAATGATGTATTTCGCGAGAAAATATCAACTCCGAGCATCAAATATCCGGGTGACCGCTTGAATTGTACTTCATACAGAAACATCAGAATGATGCACGTAATATTTTTATTTATTTCACTTTTTAAAAGTTAGAATAATATTTTTTTTATGTGATTCTGAAGATTTGGGTGGTAGTAAAATTCAAACTATAGGTGTTAGGTATCTAAATAGATAATAATTGGGTGGAATGTATGAGTAGGGATAAAATATATCATTCACATCTATCATAATATTCCCTTCAAATTAATTAAAAAATTAAATATAAGGAAAAAAATATTATCTTATGTCATTTTCAAGCAACGACATTTCTCCTAAAATTATCAAGAATGAAGGCGTATGATCTATGATTGAGTCCATTAGGGGAGGAGGGCACTGCAAGAGTCAAAGTAGAGCAAAAAGAGAAGATTGGAGCAAGGATAGAAATGAGGTGGTGGAGATTATTTAATTGCTTAATGAACAGCAAATGTTGGGTATATGGGAGACAGGAAACATGGGGAAGAGATTTTAGGAGGGATATAAGAGGCTTCACTAACTTTCTTTAATCCCTTATCTCTCTTTTTCTCTTCCACTTCAAACTACAAAGTAAAAGCTATTGCATTTTTTCCAACGGTCAGCTTTTAACTCACGCTTCCTCTCCACCCAACTCATTAAACATTCCATCCATTACTATTCCTTCCTCCACAATATTATAGAACAAACAAATACGTTAGGAAAAGCAGCTGCAGCAAGAACAAGGCCGTAACACAGAAATTTACCAACGGTCTAATTTTCAGAAAATTTTGAAATTAGGGTTGCGAACTTGACGTACGCAGAGCTCCTCGGGCATCATATGCCAGACGTCAGGTGGCTTGCCGGACGACAAGCGGCACCGATCATGGATTTACACTGCCACCTGCCTTTCTTTGCGCAGCTAACTACCCACTATGATTTGTTTAAAGGTTAAAGGCATGGACTAATAATGTTGCAAATAAAAAAATAAATTAAGATAAAGATAAGTGTAATCAAATCTCAAAATAATTCGACTTACGACTACTGTTTAAAGGTTAAAGGCATGGACTAATAATGTTGCCAATAAGAAAATAAATTAAGATAAAGATAAGTTCGACTTATGACTAAACAAGAACAATCAAGCCAACCTAAAGTACCAGTTGCAAAATGGCTAGTTTTTAGCCCTGATCTTCGAAATTGTAAGTTTAAATAAAAATTATGTTCTGGCTTTCATCAAATAAAACGCATATATAAGTTTTGATGAAATTTGAATCAGCTTTAATTTTATATTATTAAATTTATTTTAAACAGAGTGAAATATGATTAGCAAATTAAAATCTATAGTATAATTACCGATTAATATTTTTTTCTTAATAAAATGTGAATGCATTTGTATGTATAGTCCTTCTGGAAAGGCGAGCTTTTCTTTCTTGGCACCTTGCTTATTTGTTAAATCCTCATCTCTCTTCCTTCTGATTAAGCTGAAAAGATTATTAATAATATCCCTCTTTATTCCATCATGTTACACATGAACAAAACTTGTAACACTTTAAAAATAAATTAAATGACCGGAAAGCCTAAATATATTTGGAATTTTAACTAACTAAAGTCCGTATACTTTTACAAATGATTGAATCTTTTTTCTAAATCCTCATGGAAGGTGGTGATGTTAGGACTAAAAAAATAAATAAATAAAAAAGGGAATTTATAGATAATTGATCATAAAGGTGATTGCAAATTCATCAATAAAAGAACAAATCATCAAGATGTTTATGGCAATAGAAAAACAATATCTGTAAAACTTTGTGAGGAGAAGAAGGCTACAGAGAACAGAGAAATTAAGAATACCCGTCCACAGCATGGGTGGGCCGAAAGAAGTGGAGTCTAGTTATACTGATATTGATATACGTTTGTTCACCCACATGGTCTCATATGTTAAATTTATATAAGAACTTTCCTCGTTTGTTTATTTTTTTATTTTATTTTAATGCTCATCAAATTAAATATTTCTTAACATTATGCCAACTCTAGAGCTACCAGAATGAATCTCGAAGAGAACGGGCGAAAAAAAATAAAAAACTTTCCCCAAGGGTAAAGTATCGACCGACATGCCACTGCCAAGAAGGTGAAGCTGTGCCTCTAAACCCGGGACAAGTCAAGTCTCTTGATATGGTCCCTCGCCCGATAACTATAAGATTCGCCAAGACTGAGGCAGAATTCATCATAGCAGCCAAACTCGTCAGGTACCTCATATAAGCAACGACAAAATCTGCCTAAGACCTTACAAATAGGGGTATTCAGTTGAGACAATGAACATACCAGGTAGACGGGACGTAGGCCTCATAAGAATTCAGCCAAAGTGATAAGTGAGCTATGGTTCCCACCCGACAAAAGAAATTGACTCATCAGTCGACCAACCAATCGACCGAAGTGCATGCAGCAAACCCTTGATCTCAATTTGATAGTCGACCAGTTTTTTTCACGGTAGATGAGACCATCATTCAACCAAACGCCTAGGTCGACCAAATACATGGCACAACCACAACATAATCGATCGCCTCAACCAGTCGAATTCTAACAAGTTGATCCTCCAATTACTGCCATATCAAAATTCAAGATATGGAATGAAATCCATATATTGTATTAGAACATTGATCATATTAAGAATAATTTTCATAACAGTTCTATCTTTCTATAATTGTACAAAATACACCTCTATAAATAAGAGACAAAATTATAAATAAGGGGACCCTCCCCCAGTTCTATCCATAGTAACCCTTGGTTCACTTTATTCTGTCATTCTTTTGACTCTAACTCTCAAGGCATGTTCACTAATGACAATCTAGGATCCAACATTCTTAAAGGTGGGTCGGTGAGCGTGGATCTGCCTTAGACGAGAAGCGGAGCTAACTACGAAGAAGAAACTTCCCAAAGAGAAATTACATGCATGGAACCCAACAAGGAAGCACAACCAGAAGTCCAAGAATAGGTCCAGGGCTTACAAACTCAGATGAACCTCATGATGGATCAATTTGAGGTCCTCTGGGCGTCAATTACCAAGAGGAATGACCCTGCACCTCGCTTAGAAATGGAACCTCAGGGGGTTTGTCCCCAAAGGCCCTCACCAAGGAGTTCGCTTATCCCGCACAACCAGGTCAGCAACCAGCAAATAGAGGTGCAAGGAGAGTCCCAACACATCAACACAGTCATGTCTCCGCAGGCTAACAGGCGATAAGAAGAGCGAATGTGAGTATCTGTCAGGCTAAAGATCCCCAAGCTAAGGATCCCTCGCTTAGAGAAAGTACCACCGCCCAAGCTAAGGATCCCTCGCTTAGAATCCTTCAAAGGGACAACAAAACCCAATCGACCACGTAGCATTCTTTGAGCCATCGATCGGTTTGCTTCTGATTAACGACCCAAAAAATTTTCCCCACTTCTTAACCACCCTGAAGGAATCAACCATTTGATTGTTTAACGGCTTGCCAACAGAAACCATCCTAAATTAATCTAAGTTTAAAAGACACTTCATTTTGCACTTCTCAAATATGTTTAAACCAAAGAAAGACTCAAACACCTTGCTTGACATAAAGCAGGGAGAGAACAAAAGCCTACATGCCTACGTCACCCGCTTCTAGCACGAGATGCTAGAAGTTAGAAATTTGAAGCCTGAAATAGCCAAAACAACTTCAAAGTAAGGAGTTTAAAGCAAAAAAAGTTAGGTATAACCTAAATACGTTTAAACCTACTACTTTTGAAGAAGTGTTAGAAATGGAGAATGAACACATACTCACTGAGGAGATCCTCCAAGGCTCCCTAAAAGGTAAGCTAGAATCATCAAACCACCCATCAAAGATGCGGAAAAAAGAGTGGGGCGAGCAACAAAATGCAAAGGAAAAGTAGTCCGCAGGTTACCAAAACAACAACTCCCGATGCTGAGAACAACGGATAATTGACCGAGGAAATCATGACCGAAAACAGTGCTCCTATCAATGGTCGACAAAATATTATGAGTGATTGCATGTTTACAGTGAAATGCAAAGTTTGACACCCATTAATGTGTTGACGACCAAAATAGTCCATGTCATCCAAAAACAAGGACTACTACAAACCAACCTCACCACTAAAGGCACCCCGACCTTGCGAGATCCGGTGAAATGCAAAGTTTGACACCCATTAATGTGTTGATGACCAAAATAGTCCATGTCATCCAAAAATAAGGACTACTTCAAACCAACCTCACCATTAAAGGCACCCCGACCTTGCGAGATCCGGAAAATGTACTGTCGGTACCACTAATACCACAGAGATGACACAGAGGAGTTTATTCACCTCTGAAATCTAATTAAGGAACTTATCAATGCCGTAAAGCTTAAAGAATTTATAATGGTCGGTGCACATATACAACGACAGGGAAAAGCACCAGCATGAGATCACTTTAGCAGGCCTGTCAGAGAGAACGAGGTCCACATACCAAGGATAATCCCTGCCATCTTTCGGGGAGGATCCCGACCCTCCAATCTAAAGAGACAACGTTCAAGGGAGGTATGATCTGTCTTCCGGTACACACTTAACGACTTACCCATTATCCTTATAGATGCATATCTCTCATTGAAGGGGAACCCTTACAATGAAGTGATTGTCATCATAGTGTTAATCAACAAACTACCAGGTGGGCATTATTCTCATTGATACAAGAAGTTTGATGAATATCCTTTTCAAGTTGGTGCTCGATAAGATCGATCTAAAGGCCAAACAGTTAACAACAGCGGTCGGCTCTTTGTTCGAATTCTCTGGGGAAAGAAAGGAGGCGTAAGGCCTTGTTGCTCTCGCCATCTCTTGGAGAGAGCCTGGAAAGCAATATAACAACACAATGCTATCTTTGGTAGGACGTTCATGAATAGTCACCGGGCAATAACTCCCGCAACCATGTACCACAAAGTTCCCAGTCAACAGAGAAATAAATATGGAACTCTATAAACAATTGTTTGCGAGCACTTTCAAGCGTTGACCATGAACCTCTTGACATCCAAATCTAGAGAGAGGGGGTATCGAGACCAGTAAGGCCGTCCTCTAGGTGTCAGTGTCCGACAAAGAACCCGATATGGTTTTTCTGATCAATGAATGTTATGATGCAAGATTTAGGAACCAATTGTCCAACGAAAAGATACCAGAAAGAAATTCAAACAAAACTGACAAAAAAAAATAAAATAAAAAGCTTTCCCCAATGGTAAACAATAGATTGACAAGTCATCACCAAATAGGTGAAGCCAGGCCTCTAAACCCAGGACATGTCAAATTTCTGAAGATGGATCCTTATCTAATAGCAACAAGATCCACCAAAGGCTAGGCGTAATTCGTTCTAGTAGTAAGTCTCATTGGATAACTCACATAGGCAACTACAAAATCAACTCAAGGGCTTGCAAATAGGTGCATTCGACTGAGACAACAAACTAACCAGGTAAACGAAGAGTAGGCTCTATAAGACTTGCGCCAAAGCGACAAGTAAGTCGTGATTCACTTGACAAAACAAATCGACTCATAAGTCGACCAACCGATCGACCGAAGCGCTGAGAGAAACTCCCTGATCATGATTAGATAACTAACCTACTTTTGCCAAGATAGACGACATCTCCATTTGACCAAACGCCTAGGTTGACTAAACACAAGGCACAGTTACCACCCATTCGATCACCTCAGTCGACTGAATTCTAATAAGTCAATTAACAAATTATCGTCATATCAAAATTCAAATTGTAATACATATATAGAATGAAATCCTTACAACTTATTAGAGCATTGATCATATTAAGAACAGATTTCGAAACTGTTCTCTTCTTTCTGTACTTGTACAAAATACAATCCTATAAATAGGAGGGAAAAATACGAACAAGGGGACCATCCCCTTGTTCTCTCTACAGTAACTCTTGGTTAACTTTATTCTCTCATTCTCTCTACTCTCGAGATTTGTTCACAAAAGACAATCAGATATCCAACACATTAGTTTATGTTGTAAACATTTAGCACAATATTTTATGCAGAACTTTCTTCCCTAACATAGTGATCACAGACAATGCTCTTATATATAAATTTGATAAACTCATGCAGGGCAGCAATAAGTTTTTTTTAACATATAAAAATGTCATGATGGCGTAATCTAATACAAAAAAACATTACCCATTCCAAAGCTGGGCATGATAGTTGAAATCCATAAATAAATTACACTTATACATGTCCGAAGTTTGTGCATAATTTAAAAAGATTATCATGTGGCATTTTTTTTTTGTTGGCTGCCATTTATCTGCAAGCTCATTAGTCAACGATATTTTGAAATTAAAATTTTCCTACAATGTGCCAGCTACATGTGCTTTTATACAAGGAAGCCAATGAACATGAATATTTATTTTTATCTCATATGGAGACACACACACATACACATATACATATACATACATACATGCAAAATGTTATACCTTGCATATTAGCTACAAATTAATGCACATATTTATTGTTGGTATGATGCATATGTTAAAAAATAAAATAAAATAATGAAAAAGAAAGATAAGGAAGGCATTGCTGAGTTGTGATGGTATTGCATTAGTGGTCATTGTGAGTATTGATGTAACTTTCATTCAAATTGCCTTTTGTTTCTAATATCTTATAAGGAAATGAAGTGACAAAAAGTTAAAAAGACTTCAAGCTTGATTTTGAAAAATGGAAGAAGATCATATGATCAACTATGAGAACAATGCCCACGTGGTGTGCCTCATTAAAATTGGTATGTGACATCTTTATCATTTCTACATTTATTGATGTTGGCATTATTGTAGGGAGGCCCTATATCTGTCCACTGCAAACCAAAAGAGCTCGAAAGGCAGTGTTTTCAGTATCATTCTCATTTAATTATTTCTCCAATCTACCCACCAATTTCTATACACAAATAAAATTTATTAATTTGCAATAAGTTCTTTGATTAATTTGACTGAAGAATATTTGAAATTTAATTAATTTAAAACATGAATTCAGTATGCCTTGATCGAATTCAAGATTACAATTGTGAATTAAGCAGAGGATAGAGAATGATTATTCTTCTAACTATTTTAACTTTTCATCAAATTAAATGTTCAAAATAAAGATTAAACTATTGATCTTCATCTACAACATGTGAATTGGTGTTGTCAATTTAATTTATCAATTTTCAAAATAACTTGACTAATCATCAATCCGGCATCTCAAATATATTTATGAAAATGATCAGATGATGTATAGAATCTTGATTATAACTCATATATTTCAGCTGTTAAAATCATCCGATATTTATTATATTTCATGATAAACACTTGTATTGGAATCTAACACACTATATTTATATATATACATAATGCCAGAGCTATGAGATAGTAATATATTTAATTTGTTGGTTAATGTTTAGAATAAAGTCTCAATAGATTCTCAAACAACTGCACGATCACTAGCATTAATATTTATGTTTTAGAGAGCATCTTTTGTCTCTATTACCCACTTTTTTGATTAGATAAAAAAATAATAATAATCATCCATACCTATGGACAGCTTCTACGACTTAGTTTTCTTATGGATTAGTCTATCTTAATTTATTTTAGCGAGTTTAAATTAGTTAAATGGATTATTTGTATATAATAAGAGACAATTGGATTAGACAAAACCTTAAAAAAAAATCAACTAAATACAAAAAACAGATAATGCATGTCGGATTAGTGTCAACCAAATGAAGATTGATAATCCATTGCATATATAGTATACTGTAAACATTATCTCTTTTGCTGCCAAAGTGCGCTGGCTTTACAACAAAAGGACAACATTAGCTAGCTATAATCCACTCCAAAGTGTAACTATTATTCCAAATCAATCAGCGTTGAACTTTTATCTTGTTTCTTAATTTTTGGATTCAAGTCATCTTCAGCCTTTCAACTCTATATATAACTCATCTTCAGATCAATAATTAAAATGATAAAAAATTAAAGGAGAAAAGAAATAGAGAGTTCATTCAAAGAGCGTGGCACGCACTAAGCCAGCCTTAAAAAAAAATGCCAAAGAAAAAGAAAACGGGAGCTGATGATCAGTATATTGGATCTCATTGTGCATAATTATCAGTCTCCGGCCCCTTCCCCTTTCTTTAATCATGCCCCCCTCTAAATTCTATAATCACTTGAAAGAGTTGGCCCACATGTAAAGAATATTATCCTGTTATTATCAGTTCCTTTAACAAACGGAGACATCAATGGTCAATTGTCTGCCTTCATAATGCACGAGAGATTATTAAAAATATTTATATATTGAAGCAAATTACCTTTTTTTTTAAAGAAATTCTCATAATGCACACATGCACAATCTATAAATTTTATTAAGTGATTGCTAATTGAACTTTGTCATGTCGTTCATAAATTTCATGCACATAAATTAATATATGTAGTTAGGGCTCACATTTCCTTTGCAGGAGAAACTTAGGTTAGAATATCATAATTAACATTTGGTCAAGGATTGATTTTGGAATTATGGGATTTGTGATTTTATCAGTGCAGCGGATGACTAATCGTTAAATTTTTTATTGCAGCACTTATTTTAAAAATAAATCTGATGATTATAAATTAATTCTAATCAAACTTTACTCAGAAAACCTCGACCATAAATATTTATGCACTATCTTTAACTAAGCATCATTATTTAGTTTGAAGACTATATTGGATCTGAGGCTTTTATATTTTCATATAAAATCAATGTAAATGTTTCTAGAGTATATTTTCATATAAAATTATTGTATATTTTTGGATGTATTATTTTTTTGTTTTTTTTATGAAATTCTAAATAATTTAATCGCGTTGCCTGCAAATATGTAAGTTTGATAAATTTTTTTTAAAAAAATCATCTTGATGTTAAATTCATAAAAAAAAAAATTTTTTATATGAATATCCCTAAATATAAAAGAACCATATGATTATATTAAAAGTATATATTATGATTCCTTATGATGTATTATTGAATGCACGTTGAGTAAGTGAAAAAATATAATTTTTTTTTTGGAGCCCCCATCAACTTTATTATTTGTTAGTTAATCCATCCAGGTTTGGGTTGACGGCTTAAGAGATAAAAATTTTGAACTGATCAATCCCTACTACTGCAGGCGATTTAAGAAAAAAATAAAATAATTCTGAAAAATAAATGCAAAGCCCTCAGAAGAATGAGAGAGTCCCCAGCCTCGACTCCTATATATTGTTGCCAACCCCCCGCACTCCTTCCCCCACAATAAAAAAGCATAAACCTTTCTGCACTTCTGCATCTTCTTCGATCCAAACCACCAAAACAACCATGCCAGAAGCCCCCACCACCAGTTCCCCTGAAGAGCACCGCCGCCTCCTCGCCTTCATCGAGGACGTAACCAACAACCCCGATAAATTTCAGCGGCGCGTCCTCGCCGAAATCCTCACGCAAAACTCTGCCGCCGAATACCTCCACCGCCACGGCCTCACCGGCACCTCCGCCGGCGACCCGGATGCCTTCCGCCGCATCTTACCCATCGTTTCATACAGCGATATCCAGCCTGATATCCTCCGCATCGCCCACGGTGACACCTCCCCCATCCTCGCCGGGCGTCCCATCAGCGAATTTCTAACAAGCTCCGGCACTTCTGGAGGGGAGCGCAAGCTCATGCCCACCATAGACGATGAGCTCGACCGCCGCTCCTTCCTCTACAGCCTCCTCATGCCCGTCATGTCTCAATTCGTCCCCAATTTGAACGCCGGGAAGGGAATGTACCTTCTGTTTGTAAAATCAGAAGCCCGAACGCCGGGCGGGCTTCTGGCCCGCCCTGTTCTGACTAGCTATTATAAAAGCCGGCATTTCGTCAAACGGGAACCCGACCCGTACAACGTGTACACAAGCCCAACGGAGGCAATACTCTGCTCGGATTCCTACCAAAGCATGTACGCACAGTTACTATGCGGGTTGACACAGAACGCGGAGGTGATGCGCGTGGGGGCTGTTTTCGCCTCCGGCTTAATCCGCGCAATCAAATTCCTGGAGAAGCATTGGCCGAGGATGTGCAGGGATATGCGTAAAGGGACAATAGACGAAGAGGTGACGGATCGGGCGGTTCGGGCCGCAGTGGGGAGAATTCTCCGGCCCGATCCGGTGCTGGCGGATCACATCGAGGCGGAGTGTAGCAAGGAGTCATGGAAGGGGATTATTCGGAGGCTTTGGCCAAACACCAAATACATAGACGTTATCGTGACGGGCACCATGGCACAATATATTCCGACCTTAGATTTTTATGGAGACGGCCTCCCGCTGGCCTGCACTATGTATGCTTCGTCAGAGTGTTATTTCGGGCTAAATCTTAACCCGATGTGCAATCCCACTGAAGTTGCTTATACGCTTATTCCAACCATGGGATATTTTGAATTCCTACCTGTTTCTCTTGAAGGCGACAATCACAACCAAGACCTCGTCGAGCTCGCTGATGTCAAGCTCGGCCATGACTACGAGCTCGTCGTCACCACCTATGCCGGTAAGTTCTAAAATATGTATGTGAAAAGAAGATTTTTTTTTTTTTATTTTTTTATTTGAAGATTAATATATAGGATCATGCACCTTACACCACCGGTACTTACAAAAATTCATTTCTACTCCAAACTGTTTTTTATTTAATTTAGTTGAAATGAGGATGAAATGTCAAAAGTCATAGCCGTTTTAACTTGAAATGAATCGTCAAAAATATTAATCCAAACCGGTAAACTATTCAGCTCTTACGCCATGAATTGGAGGGGGGGG
>NW_018164644.1:1905443-1909649 GCF_001263595.1 Phalaenopsis equestris | reverse complement strand
TATATATATATATATATATATATATATATAATGCCTATTAAAAACCCATTTTTTTTTCTTTACATGCTCATGTAAGACGTTTAAACCAAAACACTCGCTAGACTAGCTTTAATCTAGCCGTCTCCCGAATGCTCTAAATTGTTTTTCATATACCACTGCTAAAAAACTGCCTTTTATAAAACATTGAAGAATAATTTTCAATCTGAATGTCATGATGGCTAAAAACTAACGCGAACGAACAGGTTTGTACCGGTATCGGGTGGGGGATGTGCTGAGGGTGACTGGATTCAAGAACAAGGCTCCACAGTTCAGCTTCGTGAAAAGGAAGAACGTAGGACTGAGCATAGACTCAGACAAGACTGATGAAGTAGAGCTTCACGCGGCAGTTGAGAAAGCGGTGAGGAATCTGGAACCTTTCGGAGCTGCGCTGGCGGAATATACCAGTTACGCCGACACGACGATGATACCGGGCCACTACGTTTTGTACTGGGAGCTGAGAAAGGGAAGGAAGGAAGTTCCTGCTTCAGTATTCGAAGACTGCTGTTTAGCTATTGAAGAATCGTTGAACAGTGTGTACAGACAGTGTCGGGTGGCAGACGGGTCAATCGGGCCTTTGGAAATCAGGGTGGTAGAAGAAGGGAGTTTTGATAAACTAATGGATTATGCGATCAGTCAGGGAGCGTCGATCAATCAGTACAAGGCGCCAAGATGCGTGAGACCAGGACAGGTGGTGGAACTCATGGAGGGGAGAGTGAAGGAGAGGTATTTCAGCCCAACGTGTCCCAAGTGGAGTCCTGGGAATAAGATGTGGATGGGGAAGAACAATGGTGCATGATCACAATTAATTTCAGTCTTTTTTCTGTATGAAATTATGATCTATTAGTCCTAGCTGTGGTGCTGCTTTAGGCTACAACTTTGGGAGAAAAGGTTCTTTTGTCCCCCCCCCCGCCCCCCCCCCCCCTTTTTTTGTTTTTGTTGTGTCTTTCTTTTTAATTTATGTGTTTTTTTTTAATTTTAATTATAGTTTAGTAATATGTTCATGATGTTGCTAGCTAGCTAAGAAGTTATTGTTCGTGCAGGTAATGTACAAAAGATTCCTCTATGAAGCAAGCTTTATTTTTTCTTCTTTTTTAATAATTTGCTTGCCCATATTTTCCACGTTTCTGTTGCATGCTAGGAATTCTGGCCACCAAATTATCATGATCAGCTGCACTAGAAAGAGAAGCTTGAGAACAAAAGGATGTTGCATGCAGGGATTTCCTAGAGTATTGATATGTCTCCTATGTAATCTAATGTCTGATCTGTTTTAATTTTCTTCCAAGGAAAGGGTATTTTGTGGTTTTATTACGGTGAAGAATCCGTAAAGACTAAATAGGTTTGGTTTTTGTCGTTTAACACGTTGATGACTAACTGCTGGTCAAGCAATATATGAGTTTTGGCGGACAGATTGGAAAAGAGAAGTAGTTATATTGTTGTTGATTAAGTTGAGTGCATCGCTGCGCTTTTCTTCTCTGCCACTTTGCCTCCCACTAATTGTGCTTTGCTATATTTGTTTTGGGTTTCAGAATATCTTTTAGTTATTTAATTTAGACTAATTTATTATTAGCTTTAGCTTGATTTTCGTTTTCATTGACTTTATCGTACAAAAAGCCAGCCATATTTATTTCTTTTCTTCCATGATTCATGCTTACTACAGTATCCTGAGTGAAAGCATTGTTGCAATCAATTGACGGAAGAAAGGCTAAAATAAATCCTATTTCCATAGTAATATAACTGCTCAAAGCATTGACAGTTTTCAAAAATGGAAAAGGTTTTCTGATTGTGTATTAAAGCGAGTTGCTCCCCTTTTTTGCTGTTTAATTTCATTCGTACTTGATGCCAACGCAAAAACCTAAAAGTGTTGTTGCACTTCATGGAAATTTATGATACAAAATCAATTTCTTATAAACCTAAAGTCATAATTTTTTTATGAAATAAAACGCTTAAACTCACTCAAACTCTTTTTAGAAGATGCGCTTTCCTTCCTCTTTATCCCTTCTCTCTAAGAAATGTGTGCATCTATACAAATTTAAAACTAAGTCATGCAACACATCCACTACTAAATACAAACTATGGTAGCGGTAAAAGTCTATGCTATTTTCAATGCAACTTATTTTAAAACACTACAATTGTTAGCGCTGCAAATATTTTTAGCGCCGGTTTTAAATGTTTAGATTTATTATTTTTAATAGCAATTTTTTAAAAATTTGTTTAAATAACTGTTGCCAAAAACCCTAAACCCTAAACCCTAAAGTAATAAAATAATTTTGATCTTCAATTCTTTAAATAAAAATCCGAATACGCTCATGCATCGGATATGAATTTTCAAAACATATTAAAATTTCAATAATTTCAATTTCCTGCAAACAAATTTATTTTATTAGACTTTTCCCTTTAACCTAACTTGTAATGTCAAGAAGGCTTTCTAACTTGACAAAAATCCTTACTTTAGTGCATAATTAATAATGATGTCCACTCATTGTGTGCTTCAATTCCATTTTATTTTCCCTGCAACACATTTCCGAATGTAGTTATAACGAGCATCAATGTTTTTGCTTCTATTATAAAACATAGAACTTTTTTTCTGATGCAAATGTTAATTTTATTGATATGGACTCTCTTATGAAAATCACAATTGTTTGAGGAAATTTTTTAGCCAAATAACACGATAAGTATATAAATTAGTAGCATCGTATTTAACTTCATAATTTAAAAGTATAATAATAGATTTTTTTTCTTTAATTTACTGATAAATAAATCATTTTTCATAAAAAATACAAATTTGTGATAATCCTTTTTTATCTAAATTTCTATTTCAATCAGCAATAATATTTCACTAGCGATTAGTTGTCCATTTCATATATCAAAGTTTATCTTAGCAGTTCTGAAATAGGTTATTGCTAGAGATTTCATGTGATAGTTAACTACAAAAGGGGAGAAAATTCTTTTCTTCTAAAAATAGTACAGCCTTTTGACCAGACTTTTGTAGAGCATTGGATCTATTGATCATTTCTCCTTCATCATGTTTAGACAGCTTAATTTTATATTTCATTAACACTTTAATTAAATTAGAGTCATACATGTTCAAGTTCTGCAATACTGCTTCAGAATAGTTTTCTTGAGTGATGAGGATGCATATATCTTATTTGTTTCAATGTCAAAATCAAGCCATGTATATTTAAGGACACAATAAAAGTATGTCTATTTTGAACTCTACTATAAAGAACATGCTCACATGGATATGTTGTAAAATTATTATCAATTCCCATAGAGCTTGCTTTAGATCATATATGACTTTCTTTAACTTCAAGATTTTCTTCCCTTTCTTTTCCTAGAAGCTGATAAATGTACACTTTTTTCTTCAAAAAATTCTTTAAAAGCAGAATATCCATTTGATCGCTCTTTCATCCATATTTGGCCTCTAAGAATATGTAAAAATGATTTCAAATCAAGTACAAGAGCAAATATCTCATTAAAAATGTTATGTTTTATTTATTGATTTATTTATTTATTTATTTTACCTCCTTTAGGCACCAATCTTATTTTGTGCCTTTTTGCATATTCCTTAGCCTTCTTTTTCATTTTATAAATCCATTTTGTTTCATTTATCTTGTGTTCTTATGTAACTGTAGTGAGCTTCAATGTATTTTTATTTGTAATTACTTCCATCATACCAAAAAAAAAGTATTACTTTTTACTATTTTTCTTAAATGACTAAAGGTTCATAATTTCTAATAAATGAAAAGGTAATGTCTTATTGGCTATTAGATATCTCATAAATATCTTATAAGAATTTAAAATGTTGTATTTCCAATTGAAGATATCATTAATATTGATCATTCATATTTATTTTTTGAAATTAATGGGGTGTAGACCTCTTTTGCTTCTTCTCCTATAATTTCTTCTTTTGATTGCTTATTTAATATGTCTACATTAAGATAAGGAAGAAAATTATAATAATCTTTATGCATTCTTCAATTCCAAAAGTCATTCAATCAAATTTTATATCGTGTGTGACTGGTGCGTGACTGATGAGTGCCTTGCCATTATTTACATTATGACGTTTGTAGCCAACCATTACACACTTCTTAGATTTATTATAAAGTTTTATTCTTATCTAGAACATGGAGATAAGCAATATTTCAAAGGTTCTTAAATAAATAAATA